>NC_133479.1:19391071-19484973 GCF_025370935.1 Choristoneura fumiferana | reverse complement strand
TCAATGAGGACTATCGCGTATTGAATTCGCCACTAGAGGGCTCAGGCCTAAAATGACTGTTTTCCTAAAATGTACAGTCCTCAAAGGTATGCGTTTTCACAATGTTAGCACTTCTATTTTGTCAGCATCGCGCAAAATGTCTGCTATTTAAAATGTGTACAATCTCAGGAAGTCGCCTATGCATAATGTTTACATTCCTATAATATTAGCATTAACATAATTTCTGCTTTCCCGTTATGTTCACTTTTTTAATAGGCTATAGTCTTGTATGTTTGTTTTCCCATAATGTCTGCTTTTTAATATTTTTCGTTCTCAACACCGGTTTCGTACCCAAACGAAGGGATTTTCGTACTTTAGTTTTTTACTAAATCAATGCTAAAAAATTCCGAAAGTAACTCAGACCGTCTGTCTGTTACTCTTTCACGGCTAAACCGCTGAAACCGATTTAGATGCAATTTGAAGACCATGATTGGAGACATTTGGGAATAAGACTTTTCTGGAATGCCAACGTTATAAGAAGGCGGATATTTTGAGGTTGCAGACATTTTGAGAATAAGCACTTCTGAAAAGCGAACATTATACCAAAAACTGCCATTCTTGGAGGCAGGCAATTTCAAATATCTGACATTTTGAGAAGCTGACATTATGCAAAAGGCGTGTTGACATTCTGAAAAGCAGACATTTTGCGAAAAATACACTTTAGAAAAAACGGATATTTCAAGCCTGAGCCCACTAGAGGCGCTAGTGTAGCGTGAGGTCTCCGAAAATGTCAAATCTCATAGTTTTTGGGTGAGCTACGCGGGTTTATTTATAATTAGAATAATTTAGTGAATATCTTGCAATATCTGAAATTAATTATGGCACATATGCGTTCCGGGGCAATGAATGTCTGTGTTTTGAGACAGCTTTGTCTTTCGCAAAACCTTTGTCCTCCTTTTTTCCGAAAAAAGGGGACTATCAACACTGTGGCATGCTCGATATTTTATGGTACAGTTTAAGGTGTATTAAATATGATTTTAATCTAAACTTTTTTTCACGCCCGTAATAACAGACTTTGAAAGACATACTTAAAAACCTCACGCAACAGTGCGCCATCTAGTGAGACAAAAACGATAGCCCTCATTAATGATGAATGGTGGTGAATATGACCTGTTCTGCGCCTCGTCGCGGCACTTCTCGAGATGCGGGCGGTTGGTGCGCGCCTGCAGCCGCGTGTGCGCGACGCGCATGGGCTGCAGCTTGTCCTCGATGGCCTTGTTCAGCAGCTCCAGCGTCTTCTCCACGTCGAAGATCTCCTGCTGGATCTGTACGCAAACAAAGATCACCTCGAGTTGATGCCGCTCATAAAGAAGAGCTGGATGAAGACTTTTCATTGCGGAACGGTGTTGCCATCCCGCAGAATTCGTGAATAAATTTGATCCCCTTTCGTATTAACTTATCTCTCTTGGGACGGCCCCTTATGTCTACCCACTTTTTACACACTTTTCTATACACTTTTTTAGCATTAGAAAGAATGTAAGCAATCTTGACGTGTCTTTTTATTGAAAAACACTTAAGCAAAAATGTACCAATTAGCAAGGACATATGATTACGTATTTAATTCTTTTAGCATCAATAAGTAATAATTATTGTTTATTAAAATCAATAAAAAGACTCGTCTAGATGTGTTTACCTTATTTCTAATGCTTAAAAAACGAAGTATATAATATACAAAATAATACAAAGGTTATGCTCTAAACTCCTAAAGAATTAATTATGTGACTATACAAATGTAAAAATAAAATTAAAAGTATTATTAATGATACAAAGACGAAGAAAAAGCATAGTAGGTTATTATGACGAGAACGTGCTCATTACCTTATGCAGATGCAGCTGCAGTTTGTTCTTGATCTCGATGGTCTCAGCCACGCGGCGCGTGAACGCGCTGTTGGTGTTTGCTCCACTGGTCCCAGATCTCCGTCGCCGACACGTTGATCAAGTTGTCCGTGTCTGAAAAGGTTTCGGACAATCAAGGTTGTTATTCTCTGAACAAAACTCATCCGTGGATTCAGAACGGGCTCTCGCTCGACTGGCAAACGTACCAAATCGATCGGAGGCTTTATTGTATAGTTAACGCGCTCGTTATTCACAATCGTTTGCACCACTAATTTCTGTCACACGAAATAAGACGAGTGCAGACAGAGATGGCGAATGCGACCGCGAATGTCAGCGCGTTAGACAATACGACCTCAGTTTGCTCGTAGGCATTATACGGAGTCTCAAGGCAGGCCAAAGTCAACACACGACTTCACGATCACGACTAGAAGTTAAGAACAGACGGAAGTCTCATAAAGTTCCTGATTTTCGAGGCGCTCACTGCTCGCAGATTATTGCGCGTAATAGCTCCATCTACCGGCTCACTCAGCCGACTGACGGTCACGTTGCTTATACTCTACCGCTACCACTGTAATATACGGAGTGATGGAGTAGTGATGGTGTTGGCAGCGGGGCGCGGGCCGCACCTGAAAGCATCTGCACGGCCTTGGCGCGCTCGGACTGCGAGCGCTGCAGCGTGGCGGCGCTGGCGGCGGCCCAGCGCTCCGTGTCGCACACCCGTCGGGTCGTAACGCTCGATGCCCGCGTAGAATTGCAGGCCCTGCGATACAAAACAACACCAACTGACCAGGTGCAGTCACGTGCACCAATATCTGACACAACAAAGTGCGCGTACAGATAGTTCAACTCAGTTGTGCGCGCGGCCCTATGTGTGGGTAAAGCGATAAGAACACGTCTTGCTCGGACGACGACTGCCGCGTCACGTGAAAGTTGTATATTTACAAGCGCATGCACACATAGGCCGCGCGCACAACTGAGTTAAACTATCTGTAAAATGTGATACTCATATATTGGCGTGCATTTGAGTACTAGCGCTGCCTTATGATTAGGACTCTATTTCTAGGGTCGGTAGGACGTGTCAGATATTAATACACGTGCATTAACAGCTAAGCAAATCTATGAGAAAAGTATTTAACAGTTTATAAAAGTTCGCCAGTATCTGTGATGTGACTGTAGCAGATCTGCTCCTTTGTACTACATCAATCGTTTTTTTAATTTAAAAACATTAATTAACTCATAAATGTGAGATAAAAAATTAAATCAAGTAATTTACTTCTACAAATAATTATTAATTCTAATTACTAACAATACAAAACGAATACACAATTGTACTAGAATTTTTTTATAAAAAAAAATAACACTAAAAATAAATATTTACAAACAAGCAGAAAGCGCGCAGCGTTTTCGTATTAGATAAAACCGGTCGGCTTAACAATGAGCTACGTCACACGGATAAATAATAACGGTGATGCGAGGCGATGTGTTTGCGACAGGAGCGGAGCAGATTACTTTGCCGTGCAGCAGCCACCAACAAACACCAAAAAGAAAATAGAATATGTAAATTTGTTAATTAATATTTTCGCCATTCAAATTTATTAATTCCACAAATAAAATCAAGTGAAGTGTTTCCCGAGTCGGGTGAGTGTTGCGAACATTTATTATCTTCGTAAGACAAACATTCTAGCCTACAATTGTAATTCGCATTGCATGCTTATTTGTGTTTTTTTAGATTTAGTAAATCGTCTAGTGCAATCATTTCATCCGCATAACGACGCTGCTTGTAAATAACGCTTCGTAGTACTTGCGTTCCGTCTAGTCTAGAACATCAAGCTACCCTCCTACAAATAATAATTATAAATGTTAATAAAATTATTATTTATTCTAATTTAAAAAAATTGCCTGGATGTGAGTTAGGTTTGATGCTTGTTTTATTTAAAATATTCATATTGATACCGGCTGGGTTGGTCGGTTTATTTAATCGATTATTGTTGAAAATCTTAAATTCTATTTTATTTAGCGTTACTGTTTTTATCAATCTCAGCCACTTAATTAAACATAGCCGCTTGACAAAGCTTTGTAATACTATGTACTACTGAACATTCTAGAAATTTGACCTACCCTCATATTGAAAATATTAATGCAGCTAAACAGAATATCTACTAATTGTTGATCCATGCTATGTAATTAATTACCTTATTATCTTACAAATACATCTAAATTGGATCACAATGCTTTTGGCCAACTAAGTGCTTCTTTTTGTAATAGATATTTCACCTTCTGTCTGTGCTTGTAAACGAGGATATTATTTGTGACTGCCACATCAAGGATTGCTAATTAGTGCTTGGGGTTCACTTAACCCGTATCCGCAAACATCCAGCTAAAAACATTTCATCGAAAAAATCCGATGTCGCAGTCACTAACTGGAATCCGGACTTTTTATGAACGGCCAAAATTGCGGGATTTCCAGGGAGCAAGTCTGGGGTCGTACCTGAGCCGAACGAGTCAGCTGCCCTGTCGAACTGCCGTTCCGGGACTTCACCCCGAAACACCGGGATTTCAAATTTCACCTCCACGAGCCCCGTCAGCGGCGAGATCGTCGTGCGCAGGGAAGTGAACCCAGACCGGGAGCTGTACCTTTGCCATTTAAATTCAGTGCGCTCAACTCGTAGATTCTACTTACCCGCGACCTAGCCGGAGCATTATTTACTTAATTGGAATAAATTTTGTGAATTTTAATTTTGGTCTTGAGCTTATTTATCACCCACGCTAGCTAGTAAATTTTCTACCTCTAAAAAACTATAAAAACGCCACATGACCTAATCTAGTGGCGCTAGTATCGTGTAAATGCAACGTAAATCAGACCTCACGATACTAACGCCATCTAGCGATATTGTCTGTCAAGTAACCCAGCAGGGCTACTACGAAACTCGAAGTTCGTATCGTACCGTCCCTCTCGCTCTCGTATTAAATAGTATAAGTGTCAGAGGAACCGCACGACACGAACTTCGAGTTTCGAGTTTCGTAGTAGCAATGCTGGTCGATCGGTGATGTCATCGCCCTATCCAACAACGCCGTAGTACGTACCTTGGAGAAGTTGTTGAGCTGGTGGCACATGGAGTCTATTCCGAGCGCGTACTCTTTATTCCGCATGTCAGTCTCGAGCTCGTGCTGCGTGGCGCGGCAGTTCTTGGACTGTGCCCGCACCTGGGACACAACGCATCACTGTAAAGTCAGCGGCAGAAGTAGAAGTGCATTGGATCAATAGACTCTGGCCAGCGAAAGTTGTATACGCATTTTTTACGAAACTTTAATCTGGTGTAATTTTGAGATTGTCAGAATTTTTATATGTCATTCTACCGAGCCGAGAGTGAAAGTGGAGCGAGTGAGTGTGACGGCGATCACGAGCCGCTCGGTCCGCCGGACTTGGTCGGAGTTCGTAACTCCGGAGTCGATAAGATTTGAAAGGAGTCATTAAGGTGACGCATCGCTAAACAATTAATCGAAAACAGAGCGTTTGTACCCGCAACCCGCTCACACCCCTCTACTTTTTACGCGGCTTGCGTGTCACAGTCGACCGTATGATACACTGACAGAGCCTAGACAGCGCGCTAAAACAGACAGAGATGTCTTAGAGTTGCCCTTACAACTTTTTTTAGTTTTTTTGCAAATAGCAGTAGGTAATGAAATCACGAGTATTTTTAACAGACTTCAAAAAAAGGAGGAGGTTATCAATTCGGTTGTATTTTCTTTTTTATGTTTTTACCTCAGAACTCCGTCATTCGTCTAGTAATGCTTTTAATTAGGTCCTATATGCACCAAATCAGGATCTGATGATCGGATCCTAAGGAAATCGAGGGAAGTCTTCAAATATTGTAGGGACACCTATGGTAATTCGATATCTTTAGTAGTAACTTGTGCATTTGCTCTTGAAAATCTTCATTTCGTGAAGTGGAACTGATGATGAAGACCACATTTGACCAACCGAGCTACTACTCGATAACAAGTACCTCACGGGTTGAATTTCAATGACTTTAACACAGTTGCTAAGCAATTTTAGTTAATCGTAATGCATATGGTGAAATGGAACGGGTGACAATGCACCAGGACTCCTCAATAATGAAAGTCTCTGCATCGGAAAAAGCAATTTTTTGTAAAAGGTGACGAGCAGTTGACATTAAACTATTGTATCTTAGATCTTTTACACTGAAAGGCGTGAAAAAAAATATATAACGAATAATTTAACTGACTACAAAAAAAACCATGAAAATAATTTTCTACCATTCTGAAGTCGGTGCCTCAGCACGAGTCAGCAGGAGTAATTGAAGCCCAAATACGCGTTATATATGTAGGTGAGGTAGACGACTATATAGGTCCACTCCTGCTGGCTCGTGCTGAGGCACCGATTTCTGAATGGTAGAAAATTATTTTCATGGTTTTTTGTAGTCGGTTAAATTTTTTATTCTTATGGAACTATTTTACATGGAACTAGTATATAAGGAGATAACTCTTAGAAATAAAGGCATTTTTTCCGCCATCACCGCCGGCAACGGTCGGCACCAAACAATTAATCTGTATTTTATTCTTCCCAGAATTAAGATTGGTTTTTGGAGTCTTTTTGTATTTTTTTTATTTCAACTCCAAATTTTGTTACTTTTACGATCATCCCGTAAAATCCACATCGAAAATACAAACTGAAACAAAGATCAGAAAAATCAGGAAAGCGCTGGTCTCTTTTTCTGGTTTTTCCGTGCATCTTGTTTGTTTGTATTTTCCCAGAATTACCCAAATTTAACACCGTTATTATTCGGAAACTGACATAACATAATTTGAGTTGTCAACGTTAGCTACACACCGAAAACTCAGATTGCAAGCCTACTCGTACTTGATTTTCAGAAACTAATTTCATTATAGCTAATCTGCAATCAAACGAACACTTATGCTGAGAAAGTTTTACAAGTTCCATTATAAAATGATTAAAATCAATTATTCGGTGCCCCAAATCTTGATTTTCGGTCTCAATCTGAAACAAACGTTTATTTTACTCTAGATATTGTAAGGGTCAACTTTTTATTTAAGGTTCAACTGTGTTATTTTTAGTACAATACAAATATTCGTAACACCACAGATCAGTACGGTCAGCATCAAAAGTAGCTGCGTATTTTTAAACTTTGTCGTTATACAACAACGTACTTACAGCATACAAATTTGGCAATATCCTAATACGACAAAGTTAAAAAAATGATCCGCTACTTTGGGTGCTGACTATACAGTGAAATCACAGTAAAAAAAGGCAAAGTAGAAAAAAGCCGTCTTACATCTTTAAAATTAACCTTTTTAGAACCTAAGTACAAAACAATACAATGCTCCGACTCTTTATTGTACACCAAAGTATAAGTACATTCGTTTACTGGCTTTAAGTTAATACAAAACTTACTGATACTTCAGATGCGCATTCTAATACTATTTTGAGAGATGAGTTATTTTTCTCACATTATATTTCTATCTATAATAGAAAAAAAAACATTTTTACAAGTTTCAAACCAAAAAATATGATCTTTATTCTGCTCACGTAAAAATTGTCAATAAAAGAAATACTTACTGTAGCTGTAGACCTACATAGTTTCTTCAAGAAGGTCCTTATTATTCTTATCTGCAGTCCTTAAATAAATTTTCTTATTTATAAACTTGAATTTGTTATTAATTATACTATAATTAATATGTAGGTAGGTAGGCGTTTTCAAAAAAAAGTGTACCTTTTCTTTCAAAATGTATTTAATTTTTTCATATAAACTTTATGAGTGTATGAAAAAAAAAACGTTACAAAACTGTAATTTTTGATAGGGACTTTTTTTTAAACCATCGGAATCGATTGTACTTTTGATTCTGAGAAGGAAAAACTATATTTTTCCAAAATTGAAAAAAAAGAATGAATACGCTTTTTTTGTGAAAACGCCCAGGTGGGTACTAAAATCTTACGAGATTAATACATTTTGTAACTGCATACATTGGCGAATTTTCTCGTTTTCTAAAGAAACGAAATTAAAATGAAGCGATATTAACTTCAATCAAGAGTTGATATTCAAAGTAAGTAGATCTTTAAAATTAATATGGATACATACCACTACATACCCTTGCATAAAATCGATTGACATTGTTTTATTTCCACCTAAATTCGAAGACGGCTCCATGACTTTATTCTCAGATCTTTGTTCTAATGATAGCTTCCTGAAAGATAATAATGTATTTTTATTATTTGTGTTACTGCTTATTGAAATGTGAATAGTTTTGTAAGTATAGTCAATGGCTTTTTGTACAAACACTGAATTGCAATAATTAAAGGAATAAAATCGATTTTCTACAGTACCTTTAGATTTCTAAAGTTTAGAAGTTAATGTTTTCGCGTACTTAGGTACTTGCAGTTCACTATTGGTTCACACACATACTTTAGAATATTTTTAACTATTAATTACCTTACCTACCTACCTACTTACCTATCTAAAAAGTAGGTAAGTACTTAGGTATTACCTACCTATTATACTCGTATAAAACTAGAAGCAGATAGGGAAATATACTGCAATGTTCTGCCGTCAGAATGCAGCACTAGCACAAACCGTAATCCAATGCCTTTAAATGTCCGTAAGATACCAAAATATCACATTATATCTATAAAATTTTTGGAAATATAGCTCTATTGTTACTTTCGATGTAAATATCATATTATTTTGTTAGTATGTCATATGTCATGAACCGTCATGGCGACAAACTAAGAACTGACGTTGTCATGGCGATTTGTTTACGTTTTGTGCCAGCGAACTGTAGAAATATAATGGCAATTTTACACAGGGTCAGTAACTGACGTCAGTGCTGGCGCCGAAAACTGACTCGTGCTATTAGACGCAGTCAGTATTTCGTCAGTAGTCGAGGATATTTCTTTCGGTGTACACACGTTTGTAAAGTCAGTGCGAAAAATGAATTCTCGAAAACAGCAAAAAATAAAACTAAATAATTTGTTGAGAAAATTTACGTTTGTCATGATGCAAGAAGTAACTGGTATGTTAGAAGAAGAATTATCCAAACAGAAAAGATCATTTTGTGATGCGGTGCGAGTGTGTGCGACGCAGCGTGGTCCCCGTACAATACAGTGGCAGCGACTGACTTCGCCAAAGAGTATATAATCACTACGTTTTAAGATCGGAACTCTCATACAAAAAACAATATCACGATTGTAGTATGAATTCAGTGTCTTTTTGGTGCCAATATCAAGAAACGAACTGCACAGACTAAACAGGGCCGAAAAAGTCACATTGACAAGTAGTGTTGTTAGGAACAGTCGATATTATCGATATTGTAACAGCATAGTGTTGTGCTTTTTTATCGATATATTGTCAAAAAACGGCACGTAGTGGTGCGCTTTTTATTAATTAAATGATCGAATTAAAGAAAAAAAAAAGTTGTTTTTCTTAATAATAATTTATTTTCATGTCATGGATCTGTTTTTCTTTACATAGGTAAATACAGTTTCACGTTACACAAGTATTGTATTGTAGTATTGTATTGTCCGTTTTGCACTGCACAGCACTTGTGGAAGGCTGTGCATGTAAATATTCCACACTGGGCAACTCCAAAGCTGAACCTGAAACAAAGTTAAATTTAGCCAGTAGCTTACACTAACTAATGCAAGATAAAATAAAATTGGTACGCACAATCCAATTTTTGTCATATTGCAGGTCAATGACCTATGTTTACCTAGACAACTTTCTTACAATTTCTTGCCTTATTGTCAAATATGTCTTTACTTGTCAAATGAATGAAATGAAATGAAGGTGATCTTGGAGTTATTGACAATACATAATTTGTATACCTCTGATAAACAATCTACTTGCCATGCCAAATGTAATGAAATTAATTCTGTAGTTTTACCCGATTCTGGTGAAGCCCAAAAGGAGGATTATATTTTGACCTGTATGTATGCATATCCATTTCTATCTCCTCTAACTACTAAGCAGCTCAACCTATTTTTAACCCCTAACGCAAAAAGAGGAGTGTTATTACATGAAGTGTACCATAAACACAGACAATACAGAAAAAATGATCAAGTGCGAGTTGGACTCGTACATGAAAGGTTCCGTAAACAGTTCAATAAAAGCTTCTGAAAATTCTTCTAAATAAGTATTTCTTTTAGCTGACTGTACTATATGCCCCTGGTTACCAAAGTACTCGTCAAGACGACAAACGAGTCCAAACTCGATGCAGTTGTGTTGTTTATCACAGTGTTCCTATGGTCACCCGCTAGCTTTATCATCAGATCAACTCTAAAATTCTAAATTATGCTATTAGGTATAGATTTTTATCAGTGATAGCTTACCTGTTGTATTGTCAGTTTTACACTGCGCACCACTTGTAGAAGGCTGTGCATGTAAATATTCCACACTGGGCAACTCCAAAGCTGAACCTGAAACAAAGTTTAATTTAGCCAGAAGTTTCCACTAACTTATACAGGTGAAATATAATTAGTGTGTATAGCCAATTTTTCTGTCTATTACTAATGCTCTGACCGGCAACTATACTATACACTCAAAATACCTAGCATTATTATTGATGACGAAGCAAATTAATTTAACATATATTGTATGTAAAAAAAATATGTGCATGTGTATTGATGGTATTATTAGGGTTATGGTTTATGGGGCGACTGGAAAACATTATTTGTTATGTACCTATGTAGAATTTGTAAACAAACTATAAATCAATATCTTTTATTATTTTATTATTATTATTATAAGATGCACTAAGTCAAGTTGCAAAGAGATAAATTGAAAATAAAATAAAGTGTTTACCTTGGCTGTTCTTGCCATCTTTAGGGGAAACCCTTAAGAATTTCTTCAGAAAGAGGTGGCATGGGAAGTCCCAATTTTGGTATGGCTTTCTTCTTCAGTCGGGTTTTCGATTTGTGTGAAATCTCGTTGCCAACTACTTTCACCCACTGCTTACAACAACTGAATACATAAAATTAATTGTTACTATATAATACGAATTGACGTCGGCCAGCCAAATATAACCTCAACACCTATTATCAGATTTATCAGTAACTTTACTTACACATGTTCACTTAGAGAAATCTAGCAAAGAACATTTGTTTTCACAATGTTTTTCTTGAATACCACAAATTTCGCGTCTCATGTTGAATGGTTTCTTAGTAAAGGACAGCCGTGAAAATAACGGTAAAAACTAGTCCTGTCTCGAATAAATGCACTTTAGTGAAAGAAAAGTTAATGCGGAGGAGAAATAATCTCAAACTCAACGCTATTAACAAAACAAAACACCAAAATACACGAAAATTCAAACAGTAAACACAAAATCTCGCGAAGGCGTCCGTTCCCACGCAGCAGATGAAGGTTTGTGGGCTGCCATATAAAATTGAAAAATAGAACTACATTTTTTTCATTTACTTAAATAAAAAAGGATATCCAGTCAGAATTATTTTTATATTGTATTATTTATCTTAGTAATATTTTTTCCGCTTATTTTTTTTTTCACAGCTTAAAATGTGAAGAATTGCAAATATTATAATTTAAGTGAAATCTTCTAAACACAGATCATTTCATAAATATGGCAACCAATAAGTTATTTTGGAGAGGTTGGTACAAAAAAGTCACTAGCTCCATACATTAGATTTTTTGTATGGAGTTTCAACCCACTGGACTTCGCCATTTACACGGCGTCAATTGCGCTGGCGCGGGTGGCGGGGGAGCGGACTGACGCCGAAAATATGAAGCGGGAATATTGAAGTCAGTGCTGACGCGACAGTACTGTACTGACTTGAAATCAATTTATACGATGGCAGTGCCAGGTCAGCACTGACTCGCAGTCGACTGACGTCAGTAACTGACCCTGTGTAAAATTGCCATAATGATTACTCACCTTTTCTTAATCATAACCATACATTCATGAATTAAACAACCTTTCTTTTCCTTTTTGAAGATCCGACATTTTTTCCCATTTATTGCTCGGTATAATTTTATATGCGATCGATGGCGCGTGGCAGTTCGACTAGCATAGGTCCGTCGCTGACAACGCCGGCGGCGGTCTGAGGCATGCGCTGAGAGGGGACTGTTTCATAGGGTTTCATACAAAATACGAGCGCGCGCTAGCTTATATTAAAATGTCGTAAGCGACAAAACGGTTTTTGTCGTTTCAACTACAAATTACAATTTAATAAAATAAAAATCCAACTTGAAGGTTGAATATGGGTTAAAACTAATTTAATATGAAAATTTGGAATCTTAATTTGATCTGGGTTGCCTGTAACAAGCAAATCCCTGTCTTACGAGAGGTATCTTTGATATTTTTTCTGTGCTATAAAATTTTAAGAATCGTGTTTCGGCAACTTGGAAAACAAAGTCATTGAAATGAAGAATCAGGTTTTCAAATATCACTTTGATATGTTTTGTAATTGCTGAGATAAAACTAGATGTTTTTCACCAAAATGCCCAATTCGTCGTCTTAAAGGATTCGGATCCGCTTGAGGATCTGACTTTTGAATCTTCAGATCCGGATTTACCCATCTCTACATTCTACCCCGGCTTAGATAATTTTGATACTTCTGCTGTAAGAAATAAATAAATAGTTTCGTCGGACAGTCGCGCGAGCAGAGTGGTGGCGCGTAGTGCGCGTGTTGCGGCAGCCGCCGAGTCGCGTGCTCCTGTGGAGAAGGGCTACGAAATATCCCGAAACATGTCGGGCTAAACTCGATTTATTTAAGACTTAAGTTATCCGTTAAAATATCATTAATATGAGTGAGTCTCACGGTAGTAGTTTCATGTTAAAAATGTAGAATATACCAATATCAAAAGGACGGAACGAATGTAAGTACTTCAGTTCAGTAAGTACCTTGACCTGCAGGGCTACTACGAAACCCGAAACTCGAAGTTCGTGTCGTGCGGTCCCTCTGACACTTATACTATTTAATACGAGAGCGAGAGGGACGGTACGATACGAACTTCGATTTTCGAGTTTCGTAGTAGCCCTGCTGGTACCGTACCGACCGAACCGAGCCGGACCGGATCGGCCATAGATAAACTAATAATCGCTCGAAAGAACCGGAGGCCATAAGTTGATTCGGTACCGACACCAGAGCTGGTTGGATTTAGTGAGTCAGATCATTTCGCGGAGTCGAGATTACCCTACCCATGTCTAGAAAGAATTGAAATTTGTTTGTGCCGTCAAGTACAACTGTCATGCCAATCCACGCCCACACACGGTCAAATGGGCTACTACGAAACTCGTAAATCGAAGTTCGTATCGCACCGTCCCTTTCACTCGCGTATTAAATGACATAAGCGTCAGCGAGACTGTAAGTACTCGACAATTTACGAGTTTCGTAGTAGCCCAGCAGTTCTCACTGATCCAATCGGCAGCGTCATGCCGATTGGACGATAGGAAAGATGGTGTATGGCCAGCATTAGATGAGAGCACTTTGTATCTTAGAGCAACGTGGGATTTCTACGGAATTTCTTTCCGGTAGGAAGCCCGCGTTGCTCTAAGCTTTATATGCAACTCGAATATCAGAATAATATATTATGACGTACCCCCGGCTCGCACCTCAGAGTTTTTCGAAATTCATATGCGGAATTACATTTGAAATTTACCACGAGCTTTGCGGTGAAGGAAAACATCGTGAGGAAACCTGCACAAACCTGCGAAGCAATTCAATGGTGCGTGTGAAGTTCCCAATCCGCACTGGGCCCGCGTGGGAACTATGGCCCAAGCCCTCTTGTTCTGAGAGGAGGCCTGTGCCCAGCAGTGGGACGTATATAGGCTGGGATGATGAGGAAGCCCGCGTTGCTCTAAGCTTTATATGCAACTCGAATATCAGAATAATATATTATGACGTACAACACGTAGGTAATTGATTTTCGACACTATGACACTAGATACTTTAAAGTTTAAAATATGCCAACGGACCGGGGTTCATAACATACTTACTTTTAAATAAAACGAGTTTGGCGACATCGGTTCTGATACCAATCGAGGCTCGCGCCACTTCCACTAGTCTTTTTATTCCGTGGCCCCAACCGCCCTGACTAGATACGAAGAATATTGTCATTTGTAACCTTTTCCAACATATTCCGGAATTTGTCCTGACAGTCGCGCAGAATGGACACTTCTTTGAGAAGAGACTGCTCCACGACGTCGTGGACTTGCTCCAAACCTGTACACAAATTTCATTACTTAGGCGCAAGTACCTACCAAATAATACACAAAGATATAAAAACCTCCGTGCCCTACAAGTAGAAAATTGAAATGAGAACGCACAAACAAGATAAGTGTGTGTGTTGGCGTCAAATCGTTGCGGAAGCCAAGATCCATTTGGGTCGCTGAGCCAGCCGCAAGTCTTAGCATGCATTCTCGGAAAATACTAAACTTCAGTACCCCCAGAGCTGTGGTACCATAACAACTCGATTCTCACCGGGCTGCTTAATTTTTTACGTGAAGTCAGTGGTGACAATATCGCAAAGCTCGTGTAGGTACACTAATGAGAGGCAGCTCCCGAAGGCAAACAACACCAGTCGCGCTTCGCTCCCTCCGTGTTGCCCATGCAAAAGAAGCCCAATATTAGAAGTTGATTTACCATATTCAGGAATCAACCATGGTAGACTATCATAGAACTTGTGGACATTTGTTGGAGGCCCCAAGACTGGCAGCCTGGGCGCCCCTTTTGCCCCACTGTGAGTGAGCCACTAGCCCCACGTCACACGTACCCTGCCGCTTCTCGCGATGGTACAAGCACTCCTGCACGATGTGCAGCGGGCCCTCGATGCCGGCGATGGCGCGCTCCAGCTGCCGCCGCGTGTCGTTCAGCTTCTCGCACGTCGCCACCAGACGCTCCATCTCGATCGACACCTGACACCGAATGACCAGCTCTTACCAAGGGCATACATAAAGAAGAGCTCCCGAGTTAGAACTCGGGATGGATCCCTCTATAGGTACATAGGCAAGCTCAGGAAATGTCCAAGTTCCCAACAGACGATGGGGACAGAGACAAACATTTGAATAAATTCGGTGTAACAACCCTAGCGCGACGGTGAGGTCATTCATGTTCTATTCTATATCCTCCCAGACCCGACGTACTTTTTAAATTATAAGTATGTAAGGGAACTAAATGGACGCCCACGTTAAGCCCTGACATCATGTACCTAAATAAACTGCTGGGCTACTACGAAACTCGAAGTTCGTGTCGTGCGGTCCCTCTCGCTCTCGTATTAAATAGTATAAGTATCAGAGGGACCGCACGACACGAGCTTCGAGTTTCGAGTTTCGTAGGAGTTGGCTTTTATGTACAATTTTTTTGATTGGGATCCAAGAGCATGCAAGTTATCGATGTTTCTCTCATGAAATTTTCAGATAGGTACCTACCTAATCCCCAATCGAATCTTAACAAACTTGCTTACTTATACGTCGGTCTGAAGTTACAACGAAATGTATTTGGCAAATGATCTAACCTCGTTCCTCCAGAAGGTCGTGTCCGTTATTCTCTCGCCAATCCTTCTGCCCGAGTCCCTTTGACCTTGTGTGCCGATTTCGTCTGTTTCTCTGAAAAATAAGTAAGTTTACAAAACGTTTTCCAGCACATTTGATTCAGCTGTAGGTAACTTATCTTGATGCTTTCTGCTTCATCTGTCCTTTTGGTATTTAACATAGCTAACACGTAAAACAACGTAGCTTAGATTTAACTACATTTTACTTACTAGACCTAGGATTATTGAAGGTCAAACCTCTAGGCTACACCACGCGGTTGTCCTAAACCAAAGCCTATGTTAGCGCATATTATAGCGCTAAATAAATGCACTTACTATATAGGCTCTGGTTTGGGACAGCCGCACGGCTTGCACGTTATTGTCAAAATTTACCTGAGCATCCTCATGATATCATTCCGTACTCGTTCCGAGAAGTTCCTCTTGGCGTCTGACTCGTTGTAATTCTTGATGCTGTTCTGGTTCCACTCATACTGCGTGTAGCGCGTGTAGAGAGCGGCGCGGGCGGCGTGCTCGGGGCTCCGGTCGAAGCCAGTCACCAGGTTTGGGAACCGGAGCGGCTCCGCTGCCATACCGGCGGTGGTGTAGCACGGGTCCACCATCGTATTTGTTATGGGCTGGGATGGCCTGTGGTCAACAAAAGCTGGATTATTTCTTAGGATTGAAATTTAATACGACTTGGTGCTGTTTGGTTACGCTTAGGTATTAAATGAGAAACTTTTACTCGGATACTTATGAAATGAAAGGTATTGGCTGTTTTTAAACTAAGAACGGTGCCTTTGTGATTTCCAGTTTCTTGCACTTGTATTTGTTTGGGCTCAGATGCTCTTTATTTGTATCTTTAAATACCATTAACTCCGGCTTACATAGGAGTGACTTCAATCTCTTCGTAGCCCATGATAGGTCTCCAGGGGTGCTTTTTGGGTGAGTGGAAGCAGTAGCCCACCTGCGGCGGCACGCTCGGCGCGCCCGCCGTCTCCTTCACTGGGCTCCATTGCTGAAGTTGCTGCACAGAATACGAATGCATAAGATTCCCATACCAATAGAGCTAAACTAAACTTTGCCATTACAAAAAAAAATACAACCGAATTGATAACCTCCTCCTTTTTTGAAGTCGGTTAAAAATTTAAAAACATCGCATCCATAAATTGCATTTTCCTCCCAGTGAGGCATTTATAATTTATAATGCTCTTAACCTTAGTCTGCATATACTGCATAAGCATATGGACGTGTTCTGTGAAAGTAATGTGAGAAGAGAATCGGGCTAAACTTGGCAACGCCTGCGGACATCCAACAAACAGTCATTAAAGACATCAACAAATCAATAATGATCTTAATATTTACCGTGCACATCGACACCTCCTTCGCCATTTCGAATAATTTTGTTACGGATTTTAATCAAAAAATGTAAAAAATATATGTTATTTCAAATTTGAAAAAAAGATGACATAATCAAAATCAAGGTAGACAACTTTAAAGAACTGACAAGTAAAAGAAAGACGATCTATTGACCCGCAGTTGTGACCCGACCACGACTTCGTCGTTCGTCCGACTCCGATACGCGTGTTTCTCTGTTCATTGCGTGTGCTACCAAATATAATGTAATACTGTTATAATACAATACAAAATTTGGCATTTGATGATAATATATGTTCTCACCTAAAAGGTTCTAATTTTGTTTTTAATTTCGTTAATTTTATAAATACAATTTCAAACCATTCGAAGTTTCGAACAAATAAAAGTCATTGCATTAACAAAACGCACTACACACTACCAACCTAACAGAATCACTTGATCAGCTGTCAACGTCACTGTCAGTGTCATTCGCGAACATCACTCGCTCGCTGCGTCTGTTCGTCGCTTAGTTCCATTCTATCCATTTCATTATTAATTTGTGTTTGTTTTATCACTATCATACCACATACATATCGATTATATATTTGTGACCGGTGTCCATGTCGTAACGTAAACATTCAATTATGAGCAGCGTCCCGGATAATGCGCCTCAACGTGAGTGCAATCTTGTATAATTTCGTAACTCATTTATTTTTATGCTAAACAATGATGTTTGGTTTTAGATTGCCCCGGTACAGGCAGCGAGGATGCGGGAAAAGCCTCGGCATGCGCCGGATGTCCGAACCAAAACCTCTGCGCCACAGGTAAGTACATAAACCTTGAGTTATTGTCGTCTTCGAATTTCAATAACAATCATGCCAAATAGAAAACACTTCGCCCCGCCAGTACATTTCACAACAGGCGAGTTACTAAAAGCTCAACCGGCTCATAAATAAAGCTCTTAGTAAAAGGCATAATCTAATCAGACAATCTCTTAAAACCACTTTACTATAATAATCAGTAAACAATGGTGGCCTAGTGGTTTGACCTATCGCCTCTCAAGCAGAGGGTCGTGGGTTCGAATCCCGGCTCGCACCTCTGAGTTTTTCGAAATTCATGTGCGGAATTACATTTGAAATTTACCACGAGCTTTGCGGTGAAGGAAAACATCGTGAGGAACCTGCACAAACCTGCGAAGCGATTCAATGGTGTGTGCGAATTCCCAATCCGCACTGGGCCCGCGTGGGAACTATGGCCCAAGCCCTCTTGTTCTGAGAGGAGGCCTGTGCCCAGCAGTGGGACGTATATAGGCTGGAATGATGATGAACAACTTGCAACACAAAACCATACCATCTCGAGCCTCCAGGATGACTTGCTCTTTAATACCAAACAAACCAAAACATTTGTTATAATTTTAATGTCATTGTTTTCAATTAAGCATATTTGATTGAGTTCTAGACAGTTCTAGTACCTAGTACTGTCAGGCGTCATTATGTATAACTACCAATCCACCCTGGGTTTGCATGGGTGTTAATAAAAAAAAGAGAAATAAAAATTAAGGTAATCAATATTATGATTTTCTCTTTCTTTACCCCCTTTCCCCAAATGCCCAACCTAAGCAAGAGAGAGTCTTCAGCTACAAATCAAATGAATCAAATAGCCCACATCATTTTTATAATTTTAAGCATGTCTACATAAGTATTTTATGAGCAGCATTTATGATACTGGAATGGTAATGGAAATGGTGGAGGTATTACAACAGTTGCGAGTTGCCTTCATATTCATTATCCACTGCTGAGCACAAACCTGTCTGAATGAGAGTGACATATTTCCGACCTACGGGACCAGTGCTAATTGGGAATTACACACATCATTTAACAGCTTCACTCTGTGCAGGTCACTTTTACGGAGAAGCTCATGATAGCTTTCAAGATGCAAGCCTGAGAATCAACACCAACTGTCCTCTCTCTATGAGGCTATAGGCCAAACCACTTGGCTATCTCTATGAATTTTGGCATTTTAGATTTACTTTTATAGCGACGACTTGGTTAAGATCGCGGGATCGCGGTGGATGCGGAAAGCACAAGACCGGTCTGAGTGGAGAGCCTTGGGGGAGGCCTATGTCCAGCAGTGGACGTCTTTCGGCTGACATGATGATGATGATGAGATTTACTTTTATACTTTGTCAGGTGCTGCGGCAGGGCCTGACCCCGCAATAGAGATAATCAAGGAGCGCCTCTCTAAAGTGAAGCACAAGATCCTGATTCTCTCCGGGAAGGGTGGTGTGGGGAAGAGCACTGTTACTTCCCTGCTGGGGCACGGGCTGGCGGCTCGGCATCCTGATATTAATGTGAGTTTATTTCATAAATATGTATGTTCTATTTCTTTAGTCCTCTCTTTAGCCTAAACGGCTAGACGGTTCTTAGATAACATATGAGAAACTAGCTTTTGCCCGCGACTTCGTCCGCGTGTACTTTAATTATCAGGGCATATGTTTTCATTCTTCTTCTTCTTTGTCGTGTTCTTCATTCCTGAAGGTCGTGCCCGTCTTGAAAAGCCTTTACGGAGACGTTGACGAACTGCTTCCACACCACTCTGTCCTCGGCCTGTATCAGCGCTGCAGGCAAAGTGAGCCCCGTGATCGCCTTAATTTGATCCGACCATCGGGTTAGTGACCGTCCTCTGGGCCTTTTTCCCTCTATTTTGCCTAGCACTATCAGTTTCTCGAGGTTGTCTGGCTCCCTTCGAGCGATATGGCCAAAATAGCCGAGTACTCGCTGGTAGCAGGTCGTGGACAATCTGGTTCTGACATTCAGCTGGTCGAGAATGGATTTGTTGGTTCTCTTTGCTGTCCACGGTATGCGTAGCATCCTTCTCCAACACCACATCTCAAACGCTTCGATCTTTTTCCGGTCAGCCGCACGAATAGACCACGATTCAGAGCCATACAGAAAGATCGAGAAGACCAGAGATTGCACAATCCCCCATTTTACCCCTTTAAAAGTAATTTTATCCATTTCACCTACACAGATAATTTTTAATTCTAATCAAAAACTTGTATACCTATTTTCATACTTCTAAGTCCAGAAATGAGAAAATTTCCATACAAACTTTACCCCCCCATTTTACCCCTTTAGGGGGGAATTTTATCCATTTCATCTAAATACATAATTTTTTATTGTAATCGAAAACTTATACACCTATTTGCATACTTCTAAGTCCAGAAATGAGAAAATTACATATAAACTTCACCCCCTATTTCACCCCCTTAGAGGATGAATTTCTAAAAATCCTTTCTTAGTGCTCATTTACATCATAAAAAGAACCCCTGTACCAAATTTCAAGTTTCTAGGCCCAGCGGTTTGGGCTGTGCGTTGATCTATAAGTCAGTCAGTCAGTCAGTCAGTTTCTTCTTTTATATATATAGATTAGTTTTAAAAAAATATTGCCCTGTTGATTAGAGGACAATTTTGCCAGTGCCTATCAAAATCAAAGTCAAAATATCTTTATTCAATTTAGGCTAAAAAAAGCACTTGTGAATGTCAAAAAACAATCTACCACCGGTTCGGAAAAACCTCTGGGAAGATGGCCCAGCTAGCAAGTAGATTTTGCCATTCTATGGCAAAAAATTCACAAAAATTACTTCATAGCCTTTTTTATACTATGGCGCTGTCAGGGTGTTGTAACTTAATGCTAAAAAGTTTCTAATAAGTAATAACTATAGAGGCTTATTGTATTAATAAACATGGCACCATTAATCAATTCCACTGATAGCATGATCTATGAACTGTTTCACTTATTATACAACATGCCCTTGAACTATATGGGTATATTTTGCTGGTTCTTTATCAATTATTATTCTTATACAGCACACACAGTCTTATCATAATTATGGTTTAATTTAACATTGCAAAATACGACTGCAGCTTCTGAAATAAAAACCGGCCAAGAGCGTGTCGTACACGCCCAGGATAGGGTTCCGTAGCCATTACGAAAAAATCAAATAATATTTTGTATTGTGTACTGAATCTTCCAAGTTTAGGTATATTTTATACCTTAGGCTGTTATTTACTCTTAAACTACTAATAATTCTCAAATAATCTTAGCCGCTATAATTTTCCTTGTAAATTTGATATATTTACCACCATTCTGAATTTTTTCAAATTTTTCCACCCAACAGTTTAGATATTAGAGGGGGGGGGGGATTCAATTTCAATGAAAATTTGCAATATTTGCAAAGTTGAATATTTCGCAAACAGATCACTGAATAGAAAAATTGTCTTAGCAACCCCCCAATGGTTTTAAAAGACCTATCCCACGATACCCCACAATATAGGGTTAGTCGAGTAGAAATACGATGGCTAAATATTATTTACTGCATCTGTAATTTCACACATGCATTTCGAAAAATTAGTTTGAACCCAAGGTCCTCTGCTTGAGAGGCCTCAGGTCGGCCATTCTCATTTTATCGTGCACCTGTCTAATTACCATACCGTTTTTTTCGTCAGGCAAAAGCGACACGTCACTGAAACTGAGTGCACATCTAGTAAAAGGATGGCTGGCTACATTTATCTGTGCACTCAAGTCTAATTACCGTGTCACTAGTGCGGGAAAAAAGCGGTACGGTAATTAGACAGGTGCACAATAAAATGAGAATGGCCGAGGGCAAACCATCAACATGACTTACTTTCAATTATTGACAGATTGATTATCTTGAATAGTCACCATTATTTGTGGTAGTAAAGTAACAAACAAATTGACTGGAGTCAATCAGAGGAAACCTCATCAATTGGTACCTATCACCCTGACAATCAACCCTTTTATGGGTTCTTTTTACTTACGAAATCATTTTTGTAACCCTTGTATGTAGTACACTTAAACTTTGTTTAGCATACAGTCGCCGTCATAAAATGCGGAGCTGTTTAGCTGCTTTAAAATATCCGAACATACGCGATTAATAAAGCGATCGTGGTCAGATGTTTGTGAGCATCTATGTCTAGATCGCGACTATCTCGACTGTACGTCAATTGCAAAGATATCGACACGGCCTAAGTTACAAAAATACGTGTATGTACACGACTTTATGCACTTAACATTAAGGTCGTGTATGCATATTTTTGTAACTTCGGCCGTGTCGATATATTTACACTTGACTGTACGTAAAAGAGTTCAAAAGTTTAATATAGGTAATACACATTTTGTCTATGTTCTTTCCCTCTTTCTGCTCAGCTCCGCTCGCTGGCTGTACCTTGTGCAAATTTATTCTTAACTAGCTTTTGCCCGCGGCTCCGCTCGCGTGGTATTCGGTTATCGCGCGCTGTTCCCTCGGGAACTGTGCATTTTTCCGGGATAAAAAGTAGCCTATGTCACTCTCGGGCCCATAAACTATCTCTATGCCAAAAATCACGTCGATCCGTCACTCCGTTACGGCTTGAAAGACGGACAAACACACAAACACACTTTCGCATTTATAATATTAGTATATAGTATATACTCGTATATGGATTACATACCTCAATAAAGCGGTAATTTCTCAAATTTATTTTATACACAAAAATACCCATGTATAATAAAAACTATCCTAAAGTAAGTTTGTAAATCTACTTAATAATTGAAACGAATTACCCTGTTATATCTCGATCTTCGCTCATAAGCGTTCCCAAATTCCATAACTGGCACTCAATCTCTGCTGCGTTTGTTTGAAAGCACGTCTATTGATCCTGAGGACAGGCTGGCAAAGAATTCGCAACGAGCGGCCTTCGGCTGGGGCCGGCGCCGCCTGGCACGGGGATATAGGTCAGGCATGCTGCAAGGCTTTTGTAGCAAGGTTCATTTAGTACTAGCACTAGTGCTTACCTGCGGCTTTACGCGCTATTATATCCAGCAGTTGAATTGAAATTCTGGGATTTTATATTAAATTTCCGTAGAATCCCCCGAAAATTATATCTTGGATTTTTTTGTAGTTATGACTTGTCTGTCTTACTCGATTCCGGCTTAACATCTATTAAGACGTAAGTAGTAAGACAAACGCAAAAGTTTAAAAAGTGACGCGTAAAAGTGCCCATTGCGGCCTACTTACTGAATAAATGATTTGAATTTGAAAACGTAAAGGGTACATAGGTGGGCAAGTCATCTACCAAATATAGGAAAATGGCCTTAGTATCTAATTTGGATTATTCTGATTTTTTGGAAAATGTATACCCGCACCCGTATTTCGTGTTATTAGTTGTGCGTCACGGCCACTGTCTGTTGGGCACAGGTGGGCATCCTGGACGCGGACATCTGCGGGCCGAGCCAGCCGCGCGTGCTGGGCGTGCGCGGCGAGCAGGTCCACAACTCGGGCTCCGGCTGGTCGCCCGTGGTGAGACACCCTTCACCCCCCCCCTTCATCATCAATCAACATTCATCATAACCTGGGGCCTATCCTGTATAGGTTTTATACAGGTTGGCTCATTTAGATCGGTCAGTATGGGAAAGTCTGAAACTATATGGCATACGAAGATCTGTTCTTAGGAACCATGTCATCGATTTTAATAACAAGGAAAACTGCATTCATAGATTTTAAAAAAACTTGTACTCAGCACGGGAATCGAACCCGGTTGTTTTGAAAATAAAACTAATGTACATTTTTAAAGAATATGAAACACAATGCATTTTATTCATTCTAGATATCGTGTTTCATAGTAACATTTATTGCTTATGACATAATAGTGTATACTATCGGTATCCAAATAGAAATAAATAATGTAAGTTTTTTTTTTTTTTTTTTTTTAATTTATTTATATAAACAAGTGGTACAAGTGAGTGGAAAATTACGAGCCACTATTGAAAACCCCTTAGGGGTTTATGTAATAGCTGGCGAGTCATCGCGTTTCAATCCGCGTACAAACTTAAGCTACTTATAGGTATATACATAAGATCAAACCTGGTTATCACAGGCCAGGTAGTATTTTTTTAAAGTTCGTTTACACCGTTTGGAGTCCGTGGCAGCACTTAGAACATCACTTAAAAAATATTTGGAAGGGTATTCAGTATTTTCGGGATCAGATAACAGTTCGTTCGCCTTCCATAGATATTATTCGTATTAGGCAAATTAAATGCTGGCAAATACTCCAATCGGCGCAGTTTACTTGGACGAAATTTATGCTCCAAGGTGTTTATCACTTCTCAAAACAACCGGGTTCGATTCCGCGCGCTGAGTAAAAGTTTTTTTTAATCTATGAATGCAGTTTTTCTATCAATAAGAATAGTTTTTTAAATCGATGACATGCGTCCTCTTCTTATAGTTTCAGACTTTCCCATACTGACCGATCTAAATGAGCCACCCTGTATATATTTAGCCTGTTACCTGCGACACCATCAGCGTATTTTTTTTAACGCTATCCCGCGGGAACTATGCCATTTTCTGGAATAAAAACTATCCTACGCCCTTACCCGGGGCTCAAACTATCTGTATACCGAGTTTCATCTAAATCGGTTCAGTGGATATGATGTGATGAGGTAACAAACAGACAGACTTACAAACTTTCGCATTTAGATTATTAGTGGGAATATTTTTTGTAAAAAAAAATAAGTATACTGTTTTATTCCTCTTTTCTTCTTTATTCATTACTAGCTTTTGCCCGCGGCTCCGGCGCGTGGAATTCGGTTATCGCGCGCTGTTCCCTCGGGAACTGTGCATTTTTCCGGGATAAAAAGTAGCCTATGTCACCCTCTGGCCCATAAACTATCTCTATGCCAAAAATCACGTCGTTCCGTCGGGTCTATATTGACTGGTAGAAAATTGTTAGTCATTATTGTAATTTTTGACATAACTCTTTTTTTTCTGAAACCATTTATTTTTCAGAATTGTTATAAAACGAACCTAACCTAGAGAGTAACCTGTAGAGTTCTACAGGATGACCATTCAAAAAATTATGAAAAAGTGGTTTCAGCGGGAAAAAAATTATGACTAACATTACATTATGACTTATAAGATTATGGCAGTCGAAAGGATCCCCGTTCCGTCGCTCCGTTTCGACGTGAAAGACGGGCAAACACACACACTTTCGGATTTACAATAAACCCCCTTGCAAAAAAATAGGGCACCTATGGTTTTTTTTTTCAGATTTTTAGGCATTGAAGCTTAGAAAGTAAGCTTTCATGCACATAAAATACAAAAACCATAGGTGCCCGTTTTTTTTGCAAGGGGGTTTATTAGTATGGATTTCGTTAGTTGAGTGTGAGCGGTGTGTCGTGTTGTTTCCAGTACGTGTCGGACAACCTGTCGCTGATGTCGATCGGGTTCCTGCTGGGCAGCCCCGACGACGCCGTCATCTGGCGCGGGCCCAAGAAGAACGGTATGCCGCCTTCACCGCACTTACAGGTGCACTACACTTGCAGGTGGTACCTTGTGCAAGGTCCGCCCGGATTGCTACCACCATCTTGCTCGCTAATCCTGTCGTGAAGCAGCAGTGCTTGCACTGTTGTGTTTCGGCGTGGAGAGTAAGACAGCCGGTGAAATTACTGGCACTTGAGGTATCCCAGCTTAGACCTCTAGGCAATAACCCTGGTGTTGCAGATGATTATGGGCGGTGGTGATTTCTTACCATCAGGAGACCCACTTGCTCGTTTGCCATCCAGTCGAATAAAAAAAAACTTAATAATGGCTCAAACAACTTTTTGGTGTTCGTTGTTCTGTCCCGTAACTCAGGTCAGGGTCAGGAGACTTTGTTAGAAAAATGATTGCAATGTATACTATTAGCAGACTTAGGAGATGAGCCATGAAGGAAATGCCTTAAAACTGTAACAACACCTAACTTTTAGTGGATTTGGACCCCATAAAATCATACTTTTAATACACTACTTACTTACCTTACTTAAAGTACAATTCAATAGAATCTGTCAATTTTCTACATATTTAAGACACCCTATCGTGGGCACACTTGATTATATATGTCCCTGTTGTTGCAATTATCATCTAAAAGGAATCAAAAAAGAATAATAGTCACATCACAAAGCCTTAGGCAGCCCGGTGTTTATATTAGTAGGCTGGAAGTGTCTACAGGATTGTCAGATTCTATTGAATTGGAGTTTACTTACTTTTAATATACCCAGCTACACTAAAAATTTGAGTGACCCATTTAACAAAAGTATAAGTAATAGGGAATATTACTGAAGTTTTCTCCCGTCAGAGTGCAGCACTAACACAAAACCGTAAACAGGTTTTTGAGTATCTTAAATGCCATTCCAATATTTTTTTTTGAAATATAGCTCTATCGTTGTAAACTATCATGTTATTTTGTTACTAATAAATATATCATGATTTCTATAGGTACTAATACTCTTTGGTCATGATCTGTCATGGCGACAAAATATAAAGAGAGAGAGAGAGAGAGAGAGATTTATTTACACATATTCGATACACAGAAAAAACATCAAATTGGGGCCCACTCAGCATAATGTTGTAATGCTGTTTATCAGTGGGGTGGGACCCATAAAGAGAACTGACGCTGTCCTGGGTTTGCGCTAGTGTCGCCCCCTGCGCAGAGCTTTGCCTAACATGCCCTATTTGTTGATATTACTTATGTGTTTTTATATGTCAGGTTAGTGCGTTAATTGTAAATATCATATTTATGTTGTTTCATAGTTTTGTAATTAATTACTAAGGTTGTGCCTACATTTACATCTTAGTTTCTAATTGGAATTAAATGTAATGTTTATCTATCAGGTATGATCAAACAGTTCCTGAGCGAGGTGGACTGGGGAGACCTGGATTACTTGCTGATTGACACTCCACCAGGTAAAGTTATCAATAGAAATAGGTAATATATAGGTGGAGTCATTTACGATGGCGCGTGCAGTGGTTCTTATTACAATGTCATTAGTCTAATTTTGTCAAAATCACGCGTCTTCGTGGATGGCACTAGGTATAAGCTAAAAAGCGTTTATTTTCTTACAACATCATAACACACGAGATGTGATCTCTACGGGATCCTTACTTTTCACCGTAGTTTTTTTTTCAAATCATTAATTTCCCAATTGTCTCATATGGACGCACAACTTTTTTCAGAAACTAAACTACAGGGCTAACGCTTAACTGAGTTTGTTCAGACTCATTTTTGGTTGCAAATCCCTTGTGCGTTTTACTTGAAGCGATCTGTTTAATTAACACGTATTGACGACTGCAACGCTGACGCCCGAGCCCGACTGAAGTAATTTATTAGTTATAAGTTAAGTTATGAGTTACTAAAGATGAGCCTCATCATGTCAGCCGAAAGACGTCCACTGCTGGACATAGGCCTCCCTCAAAGCTCTCCACTCAGACCGGTCTTGTGCTTTCCACATCCACCGCGATCCCGCGATCTTAACCAAGTCGCGCCATCTTGTTGGAGGCCTACCGACAGCTCGTCTCCCGGTCCGCGGACGTCATTCGAGAACCTTCTGACCCCATCGGCCATCAGTCCTGCGAGCAATGTGCCCGGCCACTGCCACTTAAGTTTCGCAATTCTTCGGGCCTGAACAGACTCAATTAAGCGTTAGGCCTGTAGTCTGGACATATTTCAGGACTATCTTTGAGGTTTTGAACACTCCATGTTATCATGTCAGCCTCATGGGTGCTCGCTTCCCTATACAAGGGACAGATCAAAGAAGTAAATGGAAATTGCTTTGCCAGATGTCGGCTCTGAGAGCCAAAAGTTGACCCGGCCATTGTGCATACCTAAACCCCTAAGAACTCTTCTCAAGTCTGAGGTCCGAACACATTCCAACAACAAATGGGAAGCACTGATGTAGTTCCAGTTACAGTAAAAATAAAATTGTCCATATAAAACAGTTGGAAAATGTATTGTTAATTGGCATTGATCACTTTTTTACTATGTGGCCTAATTCCAAAACCATTTCGAGGAATAGGTTTATTAAATCATTTTATAACATTTTTGTAAAAAAATACCAATTGATCGTGTGTATATTTGCAAAATAACGTTTGACCTTTGTTTGACTTTCATCGTAAATAAACGTTATACATATAACTAAACCGCCTAATTCTAACACAGCCAGGTGACAGAAGACACTACGTTGTCGTGCTGGGCAACGAAACGTAGTTTTTAACGCCATGGCAATTATGCTTAGGTATAATTCCAGTAACTTCTAAATAGGGTAAAAAAATTAAAACGCAACTAAAACCAAAATCCTTCAAATAGGTGTCTTAAATTCGCCTGAAGCGCGAAGCTGTGGTGGCCTAGTGGTTTGACCTATCGCCTCTCAAGCAGAAAATCGTGGGTTCAAACCCCGGCTCGCACCTCTGAGTTTTTCGTGATTCGTGTGCGAAATTACATTTGAAATTTACCACGAGCTTTACGGCGAAGGAAAACATCGTGAGGAAACCTGCGAAGCAATTCAACGGTTTATGTGAAGTTCCCAATCCGCACGGGCCCGCGTGGGAACTACCAAGCCCTCTCATTGTGAGAGGAGGCGTGGCATGATGATTTTCGCCGAAAAATTTGATAATCGATCGCTACTATAATCATACTACTGTATTTAATACTCGTTCAGGCACGTCCGACGAGCACCTGTCAGCGGTCCAGTACCTGTCCGGCGCGGGTCTGTCGGGCGCCGTGGTGGTCACCACTCCTCAGGAGACAGCGCTGCTGGACGTGCGCAAGGAGCTCCAGTTCTGTCGCAAGCTGGGCGCGCGCGTGCTGGGAGTTGTGGAGAATATGTCGCTGTTCGTGTGCCCTAACTGCAAGGTGGGTTTATTATATAAGAGGTGGCAAACGAGCATGCGGGTCACCAGATGGGAAGCTAGCACCGCCGCCCATGGACATCTGCTAACACGAGTTTTACAGGTGCGTTGCCGGCCCTTTGAGAGACTGATAGGCTTGTTTTTTAAAGATCCCTAAGCTGACTTACGCAATTTTCCGGGCTAAAAACCATCCTGTGTCCTTCCCCGGGAGTCAAACTATTTGTATACTGAATTTCATCGGTTCAGCGTTTAGACGTGATGAGGTAATTAAAACAAACACTTACAAACTTTCGCATTAGTGAGATTTTGGTACTAAGCTAAGCTACAACTAGAATTAAATGTCATGCCGTGATATATATTTTTCCAGACGCGCAGCGAAATCTTCCCGGCGACGACGGGCGGCGCGGCCCAGATGTGCCTGGACCTGGACGTCCCACTGCTGGGCAAGCTGCCACTAGACCCCATCCTAGCGCGCTGCTGCGACGACGGCCGCGACTTCCTACAGGAGCTGCCGCAGTCACCCGCCGTCATACAGCTCACGCAGATCATAGGCAGTGAGTGTGGCATAGAGTTAAGGTAGACACATTACTACCACGCGACGCCACGTGACCTTCCAACACTCGATGCGATCCCTGCCCACGTGATGCTACCACACGCTTCTGTCATAGCAGAAACACATACTGAGACGCGTCTAATGGCGCGTGACGTCGGGTGTTAAGTAGAAACACATCTCCCTACAACACACAAATCTAGATTGACTGGATTTTCCGCGTGGTAGTGCGTGTTATCACGTGGCGTGTTTCATATCAGCAGCAGGCCATAATAAATTTTATGGGTTTGATTAGTACTGACACGCGTCGGATGGCATGGCGTCGCGTTTTAGTAGTTTGTTTCTACCTTTACAGTGGAAGAGTTGAAAGAAATAAAACTGGAATGTAATAGTTTCGAGAAAAGTGACTAGTCTAGACTTTAATTTCTATTTTAACAGCGTCAGCGTAGATTTTCTCATTTTCTTCCTAGTTGTACATTCCTGATTCCTGGGGTGGTCGTGGTCATTAATAATATTGCAGGTTGATTGCGGCTTTTGCGGATTCTCCATCTCTCTCTATTCGTGGCATTGCGCGTGGCATTTTGTAGAAGATTTAATGGAGTCTGTCCATCTTGAGGGGGGTGAGGTATTCTCACACACAACAGTAGGAATTAAGCGCCCCTTCTTCCTATCTTCGTAGTTATATGCGGATCCTTTACATAAAAAAGTTATCTATTATAGAATTCGCCAACCCAAAAGACAATTTGTCTTCTCGTTTGCCAGCCTTTCATAATAAAATAAATGTTTTTTTTTTCAGAGCTTGTGGCAACCTGCGAAGAAAAATCTAGTTAGACAAGTGATGCCTTAATGTTAATTGTTATACATGACTGTTTATTTTAATGTTTATAATTTTATTATTTACTTAACTTGCCTAGTTAAGCACACAAACTATTAACCCGTCACGCGTCCAAGACTACATTAGACTACTGATAGACTACTGGTTGTCTCTAGGACATTTCCCGCACAAAAAAGTTAGGGACTAATGTAGTCTCTTGGACGCGTGACGGGTAAAGCAGTACTTATAGTGATCAGAAATAATCAGAATGTATTTTGTTGATTAAATAAATGTTTATGAAATGAAATTACGAGTTTTTTTTGTAACGCGTGAATTATACTCTCATTTAGAATAACAATAAATTATTAACAAGCAAAATACTAATGTGAATACTGTAGCGCCCCTTTCTTTTTCAACAAAAGTGAAAGCTGAAAGTATTATTTCCCCAATTTTATGTTACTAGTTTAACATGAAGGGATGGTTTGCTTGCAGTGAATGTAAATGTGATTTTAACACTTGATCCTTTTTTTTAAATTTACAACCCCAAGGAAATGCACAGAAATATTCTCAACTGAATGTGCAAGAATCCAAGTCACACATGACAAGCAGGAAAAAAATCACGTGATTATTTTGACATTGACATCTGACACTTTTGACAGGTATCGCTCGGACGGACTATACCGGCGAAATTTTCGAAATAAACTCATAAATATCCATTATTTCGTTAATTCCCAGTTACTCACTAACACGATCCCAATGGGATCAATAGTGAAGTGAGTCGTACTTTTAAAACTGAATCAGGTGTTGCGCCATAACTGGTATATTTACATGGGCACAAAATTTAGTGTACAGGCAGAAATGCCATCGCACGGGTCCGATGAGGAGGAAAAGCCGTGCCGTGCGTGTTCTGACTTCAAATCGTGGGCCAAGAAGCAGAATAAGTCCACATTTACACCCAACACGAAAGCGGTAAGGTTATGTTGTTATCTTTTAACCTTGGTCAATGTTCTGGTAACTTCTATGTGGGAAGTTTGTGGGGAACAGGACGGACAGTATATGTTTACTTTACTATTTGCTTATCGTAAATATAACTAAGATTTTCAAATGTTTTGGCTTACTAATTAAGTACTGCAATCTCATGTTACTAGGGTTAAAAAATGTGCAGTATTCCGTTTAGGTTAAGTAGGTAGTCCTACTGTTCAAAGTCAAAGTTTAAATAAGCACTTAGAATGATGTCAAAAAAAATCTACCACCAGTGTTGGGAACAGCATAAAGATTATGGATCTTATTTTGAGTTGTTGTGTGTTGTAATTCCCGTGCCACTTGCATCACACCATATGAATTTGCAACACAAGGCAGTTTTATCCCCTGCAACATCATTTCATTGGTTTTGAACCCTAAGCATAATGAGAGAAACCAAAAAAGTATTTTATTACTTGTTTAGAAATCACTATTGCATATGAAATCCCTGTAAAATACTGTATTTAAAATTCTTGTATTGACTTATATTAATATTTTCGTGCAGCCTCCTCGAACAGACTGTCCCCTAGACCGGAAAGAGTTGGGTCACTACACATGGGGCTTCCTGCACTCCATGGCCTCGTACTATCCAGAGAAACCCTCACGGTCGCAGCAGGAGGCCATGTCGCAATTCTTTAACATCTTTTCACAGTTCTACCCTTGTGAGCCGTGTGCTTTAGACTTTCAAGATGAGTAAGTAAATGTGCTAGTCCCTTAAAAAGTTTGGAGTAGTTTTTCAGTCACTTTATCAGAATATATATCCGGACACATATTTTAGTAGTTTAACCTCGTGGGCCCTCACATACTTTTTATTTATTTATAGCCTTATATCAGAAATACAGTATACATTATATCTATAGTATTCCTTAATCTACCGTAACCGATTCTGTGTGCCTTCGGGCAAAGGCCTCCCCCATTTTTCTCCACTCTTCCCTATTGAGTACTAATCTGATCCAGGTTTTTTCAGGTTTTATAAAGGACCAAATTAACACTAAGAATAATTGCCGAACACACTTTATAAAGTACAAATGGTTCATTGAAAAAAGAATCTTAAGAATTTTGAAATAATATCCAAAATAACAAAGCTAGTGAACCACGTCTAGGGTGTAACTAAAAAAGTTTGTTAAAAAGCTCAGGTCCCAGGAGGATATAGTCAGATAAAGTTCCATGTGACATCACAAGCCTCCAGTTTTTTGTTTCATTGACAAAAGAACAAATTTGCAACCAATGTTTTCTGATAGTCTAACAATAATATTTTATTTATTCAGGAAACTAATCAATTTCGTCAATTCATTTCAAGTAAATTTAGTTTCCTGATATCAGTAAGACAAATACAATATTTGCGAATTCCTATTGCTTACTTATTGCGCAATTTTCTTGTGTATATACATTGTTACTAATTAAAAGTAGCCTAATTTTCATTGAAATGTCATGTTTACCTTTTTTAGATAAAAATTAACTCACATTAATTATTTAAGTATATTTTATAAGCAACCAATCTCAATAAACTAAATAAATGACTCAATGATGCAATAACAAATCACAAGTTACCTGATTTAAATTTCATCTTTTCAGCATAAAAGAACATCCACCAAAGACAGAGTCAAGAAATGCGTTAGCGAAATGGCTGTGTGAGAGGCATAACACAGTGAACGAGAAGCTTGGCAAACCAGTGTTTGACTGTAGTAAAGTGCATGAACGATGGCGAGACGGGTGGCTAGACGGGTCCTGCGACCAATAGGATGTGTTAAAAGAATTGAGGGTTTGATACTAAGGTCCTCCTTAACGGGAAATACTGCTTCAGCAACTATAGACAGTGGCAACTCTGTTTTTCTAGTTAGAATGTGACAGTAAAGAGAATTGAATGATGCCACTCTTTGTAGCTGGCACATCAGACTCTAGAAGGTTATTGTATTTCTTTTTCGATACTGGCCTTATTCTACGAAGTTCGAAAGACCACCCCTCACGCTAATAATACATATTTGAGAGTGAGAGGAACGGTATAATACGAATTTCGGAGAATCTCTCCTGGCTTGGCATGCGCAATTTGACGCGAAAGAATGCTGCACTGGTGGTCATACAAAAAAAACTCCAAAAATACAAAATGCAGTCTTTTTCAATAATACATGATCTATCCTGGCATGGGAGGAGGGGGTATTTCATCTGGCTATACAATAAGTTACCAAGGAGTCCAAGAACAAGCCCAAGTCTCTAGCTATTTTGAATTTAATTCGCCTAACTTAATTACTTTAGTGGTTGAGTAATAAGTGTAAGCTTGCTGTTGAGTTGTTGAACTATTGCAATGCCCATTTATAACTAAGTTACATTCACAAGCAGTTTATTAGACCAATTGCAGACTCCTTTCGACAGTGTAAAAAGCTGTTCGCGTGGCTACATCTCCCTAACTTTGTTAAACGATTTTCAAAGATAACACTCATTATGTTCGCACAAATTGCTATAGAAAACCTGAGACCTTTTAATTAACCTTTGATTATAGTTAATCAGTAGTAAATTATTTTGTGGTGTGATTAGTTCAAGTAGTAAGCAATGATTTTATTTTTTAGTTTTTGTAGTTTTAATGATATTGGACAGTATTTTACGAGGTAACATAAGCCATTTAAATCCTGTATTTTGTTACTGCCGAATACAAGCAGATGTAAGTTTTTAAAACAGTTACTCTTTGTCGGGTTACAGACCCCACAAACTCTTGTCAGATACGTTTGTATAGAAATATTGATATGCATATATACATTTCGTATGCGTGTTGTTATGTATTTGTTACCTTCTTGTAATTGTAATAAATGTTGACTCTTTTGAGTGTTTATGAATAGTTTTATTTTACACTAATCATTATCGAGACACATGGCAGTTGGTTTTCAGTAACATAATTTAATTTTGAACATGAAACTACCGTGAGACTCACTCATATTAAATATAATGACCCGGATAACTCACGTCTTAAATCGAGTTTAGCTCGACATGTTTCGGGCTAATCCGTAGCCCTTCGTTTTCGGAGCAACGCGACTCAGCGGCTGCTGCAACTCGATTTAAGACGTGAGTTATCCGGGTCATTATATTTAACATAATTTAATGTTAGGCTTTAACCAAAACCTTTAACATAATTTAAAGATAGGCTTTCAATTGGCATTTAATTTTATAGACATGTCAAGACTGTCACATGTTTGTGTTATACCGGGTGTGGCCTGTAATACGAGCAAATAATTAAAACATAGATCGCCCTCGTCAAACCTCGTCAGCGACTTTTAAAAATAATGGAGTCTGAATTTTCCTTCGCCTGTCACGCTACAAACATCAAGCATTTTGCTTTACATTGCTTCTTCCAATAAACTTTAAAAAACCACCTGATATGTGTCAGTCAGAAATCAAAATTGCTTCAAATGCGGCTTTTAATTAGTCGAGAATACTGGTACAAAGAGTGGAACGTTTTCATAATCAAATTCACCATGATTTCATTGGCAAAAGTATGGGATGTCAACTTAACGTAAGTAGCACGAAGGTTCCACTTGGTACGCGATTCAGGTTCCTAGGCTTCCTTTCAGTGATAACTTGATCAGGCTTAAAATGAAAAGCATAATTTCTATATTGTTTTATTGTAAAATGTTTAAAAGTAAAAGTCACGTAGATCTAGAAAAAACAATAGGTATTTTATACAATAACAAGAGTACACTTTACCTACCATTCAATACTTAATACAATTTACAGCAGCAACGTTTAACAATTATCAAATAAATTGTACTTATTTGATACAATCCATACTAATATTAATAAATGCGAAAGTAACTCTGTCTGTCTGTCTGTCTGTCTGTCTGTTACGCTTTCACGCCAAAACTGCTGAACGATTTGGATGAAATTTGGCACAGAGATAGAATAGACCTTGGGAAGAACATAGGCTATTTTTTATCGCGAAAAAGAGGCTTTAAGGGGTTGAAATAGGGGATGAAAGTTTATATGGTGGAAGTTTGTCGCTGTCGAAGATAAAACCATGAACTTGGCATTTAGGAACTTAAATAAAAATAAGTCGGTATTTGTAAGAGCTTTTTTGAACCCTAAACCTTTTTCTGTTAAGGCGATTTGCATAGAAACACTTTTTAATGACTGTAGCTTTTGATTGCGTTAAATTAGAAGTTGGATTTTTGCACAGCTTCCGGGACTATTGACCTGAGTTTAGGGTTTTAATTTCAACTCGATACATACTCGCGCGTTTACGGGATAAAGGTCTAAGGGTTCATTTTTTCCTTTTGAGGTACGGAACCCTAAAAAACATTTGTTCCGACTCTTTTCACATTTCGACATTTTTCATACTTGAAAATATGGGGATGAAAGTTCTTAAGGAATTCCAAACAAATTTACTATAAGTATACTTTCGGAAAAATGTGTAGCTATGCTTAGTATGAATGACGTCTTAATTATAATCCTACCCTCCTAACTTACAATAAGGACGTAAGATGTCAAGAGTTCAGTAAAAGAATTAGTCCTTTTGTGTTGGCAGGGTAGAATACAAATCGTATTGTTAAATATGGCTACCCGCAAATATTTATTTTTAGAATAGAACAAAAAAAAATTGTTAAGATATAAATATGTATTAAAATAGCTTATTTCAGTAAACCGTAGAGGTTTCTATGTGCTATTATTGGCAGAATAGGTACCCTATAAATTAAACACTTTCCAAAGTACTACTCCACGCGGACGATCGCGGGCAAAAGCTAGTTAATTATAAACACCAGTATCAAACATTATGCATGCATGGATTACTGATGGAAAAAACAGAGGCCTGTCTAACGCACTCAGAATCACAATTGCTTTCACTACTGTTGTCACACGGAATAGTATGAGAGCAGAAAGAGACGGCGAATGCGATCACGAGCGCCCGCGCGTTTACAATACGGCCATACGTCAAAATAAGGCAACTTATCTCTGAATAGCGATCTCTTCTCTCACAGATAGATAATTTATGAAACAGGCACATTGGATTGGAAAGAAGAATCTTACAGGCGGCACTAATATAAGGAACTGTTTTACCACACATTTGTCATATAAAGCCGAGTTTAGACTTGCTAGAAAAATCGTGCAAACTCTGGGTATTACTATTAATGAATTTTAACATTTTTTTCATACAAAAGCGCTTAATATAATCAACATCACATCACAATATCTCAACTGGCGTCTAGCCCCAGAATGGGACGCGTTGTTTATGGTTAAGGGGGTTGCTCTTCCATACAAACCTACGGACACCCCGCATAGCTTCCACGGACATGTTTTCTTAGAGGATTTTTTTGAATAGTAAATTATGGATATGCTCTTCAAGCAAAATCCAAAAAAAGTAACTTTATTGCATCAAAAGTGCAGCGTGATGCAGTAAATTTTGATGCATTTTACCATTGTATGAGTACAACTGACAGTGTTCGCAGCGAGCATGTAGTGACATCTTATATGGGTGCGTGAGTCAGTGTCACAAAATCAAACTATTGTAAATAGGTATCGACTATTTCGTGTGGTCACGTGACCATCACCTTTGGCTCAGATAATACGACAACTAAATGAAGAAAGCATGAGATCACTGAGAGATCAAGTTCAAGTTTCTGAGTCTAGTATTTACTTTTTTTGTTTTAAATCTGTTATTTTCGGAAGTTGAAACGCCTAAACTATTATTTCTGATTAATGCAAGGACACAAACTATAAGCAGGACGAAAAAACAGGTAAGTTACTTTTAAATTGTCATTTAAAATAATAATTATTTAAGTAACAGACCCAGTCCTCGGCAAAAATTATTTCATTGCATACTTTACATACATTATAATGCGGTGCTTCGATCTAGGACAAGTGGTTTAAATTCAACTTACAAATTCTGAACAGATATTAGTTATTTACTCTTACGTAGACAGTAGCGCCACTAATTTATATAAAGCATATTTATTCTCACAATAAAAGGTGCTAGGTGTAATCACTAAACTAATTAGTTAAAAATAAGGTCTACATTCAACATACATTGCATGTGTATGAATATCAAGTTTAACAGTGAGGCTCAAATAAATTCCTACATATCACGGCATTTTTACGGCCGCTAAATCTAGGCTCAGTGAATAAAAAGGTTTTCACAATCGAAGTACTTTTCGTACCACCTTTTTATTATTATTACTGGCTAGATAAGTAAAATTTAAACGTCATTATAATACATTTTTGTCACAACGTCAAGTCAATGAGATTGATATTCAAAGCAATTATGTTTGAATAATTATGGTTTGAACACAAATCAAGAAGTCAAAAAGTTGGCGGACGAGAGGAAATTAGCAAGAGTGCAACTCTTAAACTATTTATGTATGTACGATTTGATGATGAGGATAACATATGTAATTGAATACACGGGTATGTTAATTTTATCATTTTTGTCAGAAAACATTAATATTTGTTACAAGAACACCAGAGACAGGGCTGTAAGAATTTCATTCCTACTGGGTGCCAAAGTATGGCTTATCGTGTGTACCAAACTTGTGGTCTGCAGCAACCTACTACGAAAACATACCAAATTTCCCTAACTCTTAGTTGCGCCGTGAACATTTTCACTCCATAGAAGTAAGTCGCTTCCCACCGTCTGTCTGCATATGTACGAGTATGTACTGTATGTACTCTATTATGAAGTGATTCAAGATTTTTTATTTTATTTATAAGTGTGAGAAACGGCAAGGGTTATGGTTTTGGAGCATATGTATGGTCATTTCTTTCGCACGCTATGCAACAAGGCCTTGATGCATCTTAACAAGTAAGACAATAAACAACAAGACAATAGAAGAGACAAGAAAATAAGTCTTTGTTAGGAGTGACACAGGTTGTTAATTTTATGCGTATGTGAGTCTGTCTGTGTATCTTTCCGTCGGCCCATCCGTCCGTCCGTCTGTCGATCCGTCCATCTGTCTGTCTGTCTGTCTTTCGAAGTGAACACTACATCATTGAACATGGATCCGAGACGTGGTGCTTTACTTTAGGCCTTATAAATAGGCTCAGAGTTGCTCAGCGAGCTATGGAGAGAGCTATGCTTGGGGTTCTCTACGGGACCGAATCAGAAATGAGGAGATACGTAGAAGAACAAGGGTCACCGACATAGCCAAGCGAATCAGCTCGTTGAAGTGGCAATGGGCCGGCCATATAGCACGGAGAGCGGATGGCCGTTGGGGCAAGTTCTCGAGTGGAGGCCGCGGATCGGCAAGCGCAGCGTAGGACGTCCACCAACAAGATGGACGGATGACCTGGTTAAAGCCGCAGGTTCACGGTGGATGCAGGCCGCTGCCAGCCAAAGCAACTGGAAGTCTGTAGGGGAGGCCTATGTCCAACAGTGGACGTCCTACGGCTGAGATGATGATGATGATGGTGAATAAAGTTGTACCAACTGTACTTTAGTCGAAAATTTTACTACGACCTTTAAAATTTATAAGTATTTTATTGATAATTAGAAGCAGAGTCTTGATAAATAGGCCGTATAGGCCGCGGCCTAGGGGCGGCAGATTTAAAAATATATTATTTTAGAAAGTTACATAGGGCGGCGGATATAAAGTGGCCTACACTCATAAAAAAACATAAATCCGCCACTGTGAGTCTGTCAGTGTACCTTTCCGTCGCTCATCCGTCCGTCCGTCTGTTGATCTGTCCATCTGTCTGTCCGTCTGTCTGTCTGTCTGTGTTTCGAAGTGAATCATTGTCCTATTTTTTTAATGATTGTTTACCAACGCACACACCAAACCTTTTATCCAAAAAAGTTGAAATTTAAGATAAGGAAAATATGGGCTTATTATGTACCTACATAAAATTCTACTGGTTCGTAACTATTATTAGTTTTTAGGGTTCCGTACCTAAAAAGTGCAACGGAACCCTATTGCTGAGACTCCGCTGTCTGTCTGTCTGTCTGTCCGTCCGTCTGTCACAGGGCTCTATCTCTTGAGTCGTAATAGTTAGACACTTTAAATTTTTACAGGTTATGTATTACTGTGGCCGCTATAACAACAAATACTCAAACCAGAATAATATAAATATTTAGGGCGGCTCCCATACAACAAACGTGATTGTTTAGCCGTTTTTGCATGATGTTAATAACGGCAACAGGTAGACGCTTGAAATATTCACAGAATATTTAGCTGTATAATTACTTTAAAAATAAATAATAAATTAAAATAAAACAAATATTTAAGGAGGACTTCCATACAACAACTTGTTTTTCTGGCCGTTTTTTTTTGCTTATGTCTAATGTTTACAGATAATGGTACGGAAGACATCGTGCGCGAATCGACTCGCACTTGGCCAGTTTATTTTTAATACCCAGGGTAGGTAGCATGGAATTCAATGTTATATATTTAATTTTACAACTCTATCTCCATATCACTAATCTCTGTAAATTGACATGCAGGCAGAAGGAATAGCAAAAATCTAAATTCAATATCAGGATATTTTGAAAAAGATAAGTATTGTTCACAAACCGATCTTAATGACGATGATGATGGTGATGATGATGATGATGATGATTGATGATGGTCGTATGTCATCGCTGCCGAATTCTTACTTTATTCAATGAAAGACATGGAGAAACTTTGTCACAAAGACTTAGTTCAGATAGTTTGATATTACGCTGTCCGTCCGTCTATTTCTATAGGATTACTTAAAACTGAAGCAAACTGAAGTGGCAGTGGGCGGCCATATCAGCGAAGAACCGATAACTGCTAGGGGTAAACGAGTAAAAGCCTAGCGTAGCGTGGGACGCCTCAGACTAGGTGGAGCGATGATCTTCACTGGGTAGCTGACAGAACTGGATGAGAGTGCCGAGGATCGTGCTCAGTGGCGTGCAATTGGAGACGCCTATGTCCAGTAGTTGGCTAGATAGCCGTATGATGATGATGATGATGATGACTTAAAATAAGACAATAATCCCACTCATATATATAAATGCGAAAAGTTTGTTCAGTCTGTTTGTTTATTTCTTTATTACTTTTCACGTCTAAATCGTTGAACCGATTAGGATGAAATTTGGGATACAGATAGTTTGAGTCCCGTAGAAAAACCGCGGAATAGCTATAAACGAATTTACGCGGACAGAGTTGCGTGCAACAGTATGACATTAGGAATTTACCTACTGATAGTCTGATTACGTCCTTATGCTGTAACTAAAGGCATCGGTCACTTTATTCCTTCCACCTAAGTATCTTATAGTCTGTCTGCTAATACTATTTCTGTATTTATTAATGCACAATTCCTTTCAGATTCAATGCTAACTAACTGCATATAACTTTGCCTGGAATCATTATATTGCGAAAGTAGCCATGGTGCTGTCATGCAATATTCAAGGTGAAAGAAAAGAAGAAACGTTTAATGTTGATATGCAAGAAATTTAGGAATATCCGACTGATTAGATTTATTTATTAACGCTGTGTTAAAAAGTGGTTGTTTAAATAAATATGATGTACACAATGAAATAAAGTCTTCGTAGGCATCTTCTTTTAGCGTTCCGTGGGGGAAATTTTAGTGGAGATCTAAAAACAAGAATACCAACAGGTATGTAGTTTTTATTTGTTGAATTGAAACTACAGTAATTTCAGATGATGAGATAATAGGGGTACATTATATATAAAGTACTATAAAACCGTACAACTTTGACTTTTGAGATAACTTTGCCAAGTTGTCATTTTTTAAATATCGAAATAAAACAAAATTGACTGATTTGTGACCATTGTGACATGCACATTTCTAAATAATTTCGTACATTTTTTTTCCCTTTTGTCACGAATAAATCTTTCCTTTCCCTCGATATTTAAAATTTCTTTTATCCTGACGGGAGTTACTTCTTCTTTTTAGGGTTCCGTACCCAAAGGTGCCAACGGGACCCTATTGCTGAGACATCTGCTGTCTGTCTGTCTGTCTGTATCTGTCCATCCGTCTGTCACAGGGCTTTATTTCTGAGCTGTATAGCTACCCGTGTGATGTCGGTAGAATTAGATATCCATTTCTTCCGTGGATTGTCGTAAGAGGCGACTGAGGACCGTAGGCACAGGCTAGAACTTGTCACTATTGTTACGTTTTTCTGTCAAACTTAAAACCTAAAATTGCTAAAAGTGGCGCCGAAGCTGTAACGTTTCGTGGTTGCTTTGCCTACCCCATTTAGCATAGTGTTTGTGTGGCTAGCTTGAAATGTTGACAGATTATGTACGGTTATTATGTGCTCCATAAAAAATCTAATAATAAAGTAAGTAAAATTAAAAAATTTAAATGAGTTGTCATACAAGAAACGTGTTGTTTTCCAGCGTTACTAGCGTTGCTTTATTATTTACCGCCATTCTGTGGCGCTATACCTAACTCTAAGCGCTTTAAGTGTCCACACGATGTGTAGGGCTAATATACTGTGACCAAATTGCAACATGCCTAATGAATACGTCGGGAAATTTCCTAGCTGGCCCCCCCCTGGTTTTGTATAACGCGTACAGGCGGCTTGCGACTGCTAATAATATTATTAGTGAAACTGTTTTAAAAACATTGTACGTACGGAACCCTTCGTATGTACGAGTCCGACTCGAACTTGACCTTTTTTTATTTCCTGCCAAGGCCTTTTTGTTACAGCTTATATTTAACTCGCGGGCAAATAAAATATCAACGGCAAAATTGGACGGTTTTATGGTACTAAAAAAAATAGTCTTCTATTATAACAAGAAATGTATTTTGTAAATTATTGTAAATTTATGTATGTAGGTGCAGTGGGACGTATAAAGGCTGGGATGATGATGATGATGATGATGTATGTAGGTAAATTATTTAATAGTGTTACATGACAGCACAGCAGCAGCTCGTGAATTTGCTGCTTTCTGTATGTCATGTGTTCTGGTGTCTCTCAGTGACGATTAATATTCACAGAACAAAAACAACCAAAATATCTAAATATATATTATGTTTATTTGTTTAGGGCCTTTACCATATGTAATTCGACTTTTTATGAGTGTAGTTTTTTTTAACTATAGCGTACAATTTCGTACTTTTTTTTCTGATTTACAAGAAATTAGAAAAGTCGACTGCTTCATAGTGAAAAAGAATAGCGCCCGCCAGAAAGTACTTCAAATTAGTAGATTTTTTTTGTTTTTTTTATAATCGGTCCATTTTTTGTTTAAAATTTTTTTACATGTACCTACTTTTCTGATGTTCAGTGAATTCATGCGACACCATGTCACCGCCAGGAAGTATGACACTCAACTTCGAAGCTGTCTCACCCGGAGATTGCGTGGATCGATATTTACTTGAAATCTTATTAACTTATTTATTTGTTTGTCACTAGTAACGTGCTAGCACAAGTCTTTTCGCGATAGTTTTAATCTTCTTCTGCGTGAAACATTGTAGTAGAAAAATAGTAGAATTATTATATGTTCATTTTTTTAACAAACGAGTTAGTGTTATGCTCTATGTCACAGGATGACTAAATATTGACTATCGATATCGATAATAATATCACTCATGTTAGACTTTGCTCATGTCTAGCTTTAGAGACATCTTGACTGAGCGGGCCGCGATAACTGTAGTAGGTAGTATGACGTCTTTTTTAGAGTGCATTGCTACTGAACTGTCAGGTTGCCTTACAGAAGAAAAGTAAACTCATGTAAAATGACAATCTCGCATACAGATACCCAGAATCAAGAACCAAAATCAGAAGAATTGTATAGTTTCAATATTGATAATATTTTTATTGTGAGCTTACTTTTTTTTATTATGTGTACTATTATTACAAATTATAATATTTTTAGCTTCTGGTACTTGACTTTTGTATTTAGGACTATTGCATGGTAGGTGCACGCGGCTAGTAGCTAATTTTATAAGATCTCCGCTTACAAATTGTATCTTTCGCGTCACTGCTTTTATTATAGTGGCATAATAATGTTTGATTTTGAGTTTGCATTATATTATAGGCACTAAGTAAGTATGAAGTTAGGTTGGTCAAAACTGTCATATTGGCTGTACATAATTTCATCTAATCTAGTGTCCCAAATTTCAAATTTGTCAATTTTCAAAATCACTCAATATGCTTGACTGAAATGTTTTAATCGTAAATCTGGGTCATATTGTCCGAAATAAAGGTCGTTACTTATTATTGTAATAGCTGGTTCAGATTTTCGATCACGAACCCATCTGGACCCGGTCATTTGAAAGGCATGGGACCACAGCCAACATATCTAAATAGATGAGATGAGCAGAACTTTGGAGGTCTATCCCCTAATACACTATAAGGATGTGCTAGCGGACAGGCCTCTACAGTTGCCAGATCCGGACAGTAATTCACATGGGTGGGCTAATGGCGTTAATAGGATGCCGATACAGCATTACCGAAATATTGGAGTGAGATAACGAAGAACCATATATATATCAATATTTTATATTGACCTAGAAAGACGTGTAATAATATGTGATATTTTTGATTGGTTCGATTGTATATTCTATCTTGTCTTGAGTGGATAGAGATGAACGAAATAAATACTTGAATAATTGAGTGGTTCGTGTTACCAGGTTCCTTGACCCTTGATGCGTGGCTTTACTGGTACGTCCATGAGGCACATGTACCAATGACCAGTGATGTAATAAAGGAGTTGTTCTTTCGAAAAAATAATAAACTTTATTACATACATTATAATAATTATTTTTATTCTTGAACCACATTTAGATAAACAATGAAAATTGCTACGGGGATATTATATTACCTTATCATTACTATGGCGACGTGTCAAAAGAACGCTGCACATTGCTTCGGGACAGAGAACTTGTTAATTTGCGGAACCTCATATAAATTGACAACAATATTTTTTACTTTACTTCTGCGCTACGAACCGTGCCCACAACTACGTCCATGTGAAATATCTATACAATAAGTTTACATACACGCCCGCTCTCTTTCTCTTCGATGTAAAACAATATTTTATTATGTATGTATAGTATATGTCACACAAGCTCGACTAGCTGTCACAAATACCTACTATATAACTATTATTAGGTATTGTGTGATATATTATTATTTCATGTAGGAGGAGGGAGGTGGAGGAGGGCGTGTACTGCATGTTATTATATTATGTAGAAACGTATCACATAGATCTAACTGTGCCGCACGGTTGATAGCAGAGAACCTAGGGCAAATTAAATACTGTAGGTTCTAGATGCTGACTAACAGTCAAGCTCAAAAAATTTAATTGCTAGTGGTACGGTTGGCTTGTTGATTGACTGGACAGCGGGCATATTTAACTTGTATCACAAAGTTTATACCTTTTTTTTGTTCTCAAAGTATTAGCTGAATCTAATGCCGACGTTGTTCACTAGCAGACTGCCCCTGATCCTGATAATTATTCTCAAACGCTGTCTAATGCGACGTACTGCATTTTACTTACCCAAAGAAAAGATTGTATGGTAGAACTGCAACTGTCACAGGGGAACGGCAGTGATTGGTCTGGTAATTGCAGCCTGCTCGCGTGCACAGACAGATGAGAGGAATAGAGCAACAAAATAATTAAAAGAAACTGGAATTAATCAAATACCACGCACAGGACTTATCACGCTAACGCACACGAGTAATATTTACCTCGACGTTTCGGCAACATTACAGTGCCGTGGTCACGAGTAGACTGAAGTGTGGGGGTGTCAAGTCTGCCTAGCAGCGCGAGTCCTTCGAACTACCCGCACTTGGTCATTTTTATTTGTCACCCCACACTTCAGTCTACCCGTGACCACGGCCACTGTAATTTTGCCGAAACGTCGAGGTAAATATTACTCGTGTCTAAAAATACATAGTTTCCAAAATAGTTACTTGATTTATAATGCATAATAATTGGCATGATAATTGGGATATGAATTTACTGTACCAGCGGGAAAATTACAAATTAATTATACCACTGCCCTGTCAACCAGACTAGTTAGCCGTAGATACTACAGGCAAAGAGCGATCAAAAAGTAGCAAAGTAAAGACATTCGCTTTTTACTCTTAGTATTTGAGGACATGTAAAACTATTTGAGCATTTCCAAATAAAGTTTGTACATTTGATTTGCGACTCCTATTTGTGATAAAAATTTGCAGGTTTGTAGAGTGAACGATATTGAGTCGTAATAACATAGTCTCTCAAAATGTCCCAATTGGTTTGTATGGAAATTTCCTTTTTTGTTACCAAAACTATGGATTTGCGGTAACAAAAAAGGAACTTTCCATACAAATTAATTGGGACATTTCGGGAGACTATCTACCTGCAAATTTTACCCAATCGGAGTCGCAAATCAAATGTACAAACTTTTTAGAAATGCTCATTTTAGCACTGTAGCTTGCTGTGACAAAGTACCAAACTGTTCAACTACCTATGAGCTGACTGCTTCGAATTAGGTTTGATGCAACATCTGTCTCCGATGATGACGTGTCAGCTAAACTGAACGTGCCCGTAGTCTGCAAGTACGACGGATTATTTGCGGTAGTTCTAGTTCCTTCACAAGACCTTGAAGAAAGAACTGCGTTATTTTTCCGCCTTTGTACCTTTGCAAGAACTGAAGATGCTACTGCGAAAGGAACAAAGGCAAAAAAATAAACGCAGTTTTTCCTTCAAGTCTTGTAAAGGAACTAATGCAAAAAAACGCAATAGTTCCATCGCACGAACATCCAAGGAAACACTGCCAATAATCCAGTACACACGACTACAAGCCTGCTGGATCGGAAAAAAATCCTAGCAGATAATACTTACAATAGGTAGTTATATGATACGAATCGACAACTGTTTTTCGACTCGAAGGTAACAAAGGGAGTGTAGATGATTTTGGAACTGCTCGTAGTCTTCTGCTGATTGTGCCAAATCATCGGTTATGATATCCTAACAAAATCAATTTATAGAGATAAGTAGGTACAAAATTAGCACGGGATAATTTTTACCGCAATTTGATCGGCGCAAGTTATCGGCGAGTGGGTGAACTTTGCTGTTATGTAAGTATTTCGTAAGTATTTATTTATACCTATAAAGGCAAAACATGGCCTAAAAATGCATGAGATTTGGCAAACGTATTCCTTGAGGATCGCAGAGGTGCAAGAAGTTTTTTTTTAATTCGAATACCTACACTACAGAGTAGATTTTTTTCTTCAACGGAGCGAAGCCGCGGGATTAAGCTAGTAATTATATATACGAACTGAGAAATCCAGATGCAGAAGCCTAGATAAACTCTTCGTCAACTCTTTTCATGGTTAGCAACTTATTAATAATTGATATTAGCAGTTTATGATTACTAATTCTCTACCAAAAGTCTTACCACAGAATTGAGTGATGATGATGATGATAATTAGGATAGTAAACTCTGTATGGATTTTATTACCTCTTTTGATAGAAAGAGCTTACACGAAGCACTGTTCATAAAATATTAGGTATGTCTAAAGGCACTGTTACACATGCTCGTTACTGGACTGAAGCAAACGCGTTCACACTTGCTTATTACCTTTCCCCCTTCCACCCCGTCTCGAGCTTGCCACTAATAAGCATGCTCGATAGTAGCATGTCCTGTTCACACATGCTACTAGCTAGCATTTGCTCAATAGTAGCATGCTTTCTTGCTACTAAAGAGCATGTGTAACAGTGTCTTAAGGGACTTTGGCTTTACGGATGCCCTTGATAAACTTGATTGCCTGTGCATTCCTGTGCGTGTCGTACAAGATGACTAAGAGCCCTGGTGGCAGCGCTCTCTATTGCCAACTACGAATTCCAAACTCCAGCTCTGCGGCGTGGAAGGTAAGGACAAACCACCGCACTATTTTCCAAGAAACTCGTCCTGTAGATTTGCTACCGATTTCAACCGACGACCATGACCACTTTAGCAAGAGTAGTAACTACGAAAAGTAACTATAAATATAACCTGAATAATAGCAAGACCATCAACCAAGACAAGAACCGTGGTCAGAATCTCGGTAATTTCTCAATTTATCGTACACATATTATGACCACTTGAAAGGGTTTGGCTCGTATATATAATATGCGAACAGTTATCCAAGACCCTGCTTCTAATTATCAATAAAATACTTATAGATTTTATAGGTCGTAGTAAAATTTTCGAGTAAGTACAGTTGGTACAAAATTTCGTGACTCGATAAAAAATGTGAATATTACTCGAAGGAGTACCCCGATCGGGTAGCTAAGTGTCGCAATAGACTTTCGCTAGCTGGCGCTGTCTATTTGAGTGTGTGCGTGAGCTCCTAGTGTCCGTATACGGCCGCAATTGACGTTCAAAGTAAAGCACCTCGTTTGCGGCTTTGGCGGAATATTTCATTTCGAGTGTGGGGTCAAAAAATCGGTTACGCTTAGATACTCCCGCCACTAGTTTTTGGTGAATAATTCTTCATAATTACGAAAAAAACCTGAAAAAAGGAACTATTGATAACAGCGCCATCTAACGGGACATTGCTCATGAGCTAACCAGGAGCAACCCCTTAAGGTCTTGGTTTTAAATGTACCTCAAACGTCGCAAATCTTGTCGGGTTCGCTTCGTGCGAGTGTGAATGGCCCAGCTTTACATTTGTCGCATGAGGGCTATCGTTTTGTCTCACTAGATGGCGCACTGTTGCGTGAGTTTTAAGTATGGCTTTCAAAGTCTGTTATTACGGGCGTGAAAACAAAGTTAGATTAAAATCATATTTAAACACCTTAAAACTGTATCATAAAAATATCGAGCATGCCAGTGTTGCATAGTCCCCGTTTTGTTCGGAAAAAAGGAAGACAAAGGTTTTTGAAAGACAAAACTGTCTCAAACACAGACATTCATTGCCTGGAACGCATATTTTCCATAATTAATTTCAAATATTGCAAAATATTCACAAAAAAATTCTAACTATAATAAACCTGCGTAGCTCACCCAAAAACTATGAGATTTGACATTTCGGAGACCTCACGCTACACTAGCGCCTCTAGTGGCGAATTCATACGCGCTAGCCCTCATTCAATTTGGTTCCCTTACATTGCTGCTTGCCGGAGTAGTTTTTAGGGTTGCCAGAATGAAGTTTGCTTTACATTGCTACCAAGACACGTTGGTCCTACTCTTTACTTTACATTACGTCGCTACTTTGAAAAAAGCTGGTAACTCAAAATCAATGATCTTTCCGAGTGAACTTAATGAACATTGCTTTAAGGGTCAAATTTGCTGACGTATTGATTTGAGATACGAGATTTCTTCAAAGTAGTGACGATTAGTTGCTTTGTGAGATATCAATAGGCAAACCTTTATTGGAGAACGTGCCGTTTCAGAAAATAATTATCTGCATACGACATGACATTAAAGTTTCATGACTTAGATTGCATAGAAGAAAATAAAACTATAAACAAAGTTATACTTATCATACAAAATCATTGTACCACCAAGTGAGTCATATTACCAAAAAATATTACTGATCAAACAGATGCAATATCCAAATACATTAGTAATAATTAATCTGCTAATTAAGTTATTGTTTATAGTTCATTCAAATCCACTATCAATAAGACATCAATATCTAAGGCGTATTATAAAATTAATGATTATATCATGGACAGAGATGTTTGAAAATAATTCCGATCTGCATTGGCGATCCCGTACTTCAAATAGCGAATCTACTGTGTTTAAAATGTAGTTGTGTTAAATACTTGTGATGTGTAAGTCATGTTATTAAATATCATTGTCGAAAAATATACCTTGTTAAGTTTTTTAGCTGATTCTTTTCAACACAGGTATTCCGAATAGATGGTAGTTTATTTTCACATTTATTTCGATGGCTGAAATCCTCAAATTATTTAGTTACGTGCCATTCTTTCGCCATCCCTGTGTTAAGATAACATTCAATTCATCATAGTAAATTTACTGGTTGTACCGCCAAGTAAGTCGATCGCGCGTGGTGGGGCGCACGTAGGGGCGGCTACGGCCGCGCGGCGCCCGCTCGGGGCCCCCGGCGCCCCCGCGGGCGCCGCCTCCGGTCCCTCCGCGGGCCCCCCGGGGACCCCCGGCCCACCGCCGCCGCCCCCCGCGCGCCGCGGCTGGAGCTGCAGCTTGGTTTGTTCTCATAAGAATTCCATTTCTCGCTCGATGCCGACGAACTTGAGTTGTTCTGTGGGACCGTATCTGAAATAGGAATAAGAAATGATTAGAGCTAGGTAGTTTAGGTACACTTGACGACTACGAACTGTCTAGAAAGCTAAAATTATTTTTTAAAAACCGAGCAAGAAGGCTTCAGAAGATGCCCGTCCAGCCCGCCGGGTTCCGTAGCCGTTACTATTTAAATGTAATTTTTGCTCAACTTTGCGGGGGCACTGCCGTGCCCTCAGTTTTTATAGTTTTAGTAGGCGTCAAACTATTACGCCTTTCAGTGGCTTTAATTTACTAACGCACAAACAAAACATGTCAATAGTATATTTGACAACTCCTGAATTTGCCATATCTTAATATTATTATGAAAATATAGATATACAGACAGTGTTTAGCGAAGAGAAAACTTAAATCGGTCGAAAATTGGATTTATAGTAAATTTTTGAAAAATCTATATACCTGTCTCTTTCTCAAACGCTTTTCTCTATGCAGCAAGTATGGCGGTACTGGCGTGTGACGTCACATGCCAGTATGTCTTTCTCTGTCTAATCTTGAATTTCAAACCCTCAAAGGTAGCTTAAAAATTGTTTCTTTATTCGATAACAGGCATTGTGTAGTTTTAATTTATAAAACTTATACAAAATAGTCAAATACCGCATTTAAAAGTTTAGACACTATTTCACATTAACATAGGCTGTCGACAGAGACGGATGGGGGAAAAAAGGGGAGGCCTTGGCCCAGCAGTAAGCAGAGTCTATTTCTCGTCTCGAGAAACTACAAAGTTTCCGTAGGACGCTGGCGCAGTAGCGGTTAACAAGTCGTTTAAATTTAGTCGAAGTATTTAGGGGCTAGTTTACCTGTAGTCGAAGTATTCAGGGGCTAGTTTACCTGTAGTCGAAGTATTTAGGGACTAGTTTACTTGTAGTCGAAGTATTAAGGGGCCAGTTTACCTGTAGTCGAAGTATTAAGGGGCCAGTTTACCTGTAGTCGAAGTATTAAGGGGCCAGTTTACCTGTAGTCGAAGTATTCAGGGGCTAGTTTACCTGTAGTCGAAGAACAGCTCCTCGCCGGGCTGGATGGCGCGCTTGGCGAAGATGCCGATGCGGTGGTCGCCGTTGACCATCATGACCTTGGCGTAGCAGTTGGGGTTGATGCTGTGGTTCGCGAAGCGGATCTTGTTGCCCTTGCGCGTCGCGTCCACCACGAAATCTGACCACACGACAAACGACAATACAATACAAAGACTAATTAATGTCTCTTTATTGAACTGTAAGCAGAAAACACCGGTATTTGATACTAATCATCTTAATAAACACACTTTATATCATCCTCACGCCTATATACATCCCACTGATGTCAATAATTAATGTGTGATGAAATAAATGAATTTAGATTTAAATATAAGAAATCAAAATAATTTATTTAAACAATTACATTACATAACGGTTAGTAGTCACTTTTTTATTTAATTTAGGATAAATTATTAGGGATAAGTCCGCCTTTGTGTTAAGCTTAATGTTAAGTGCATAAAGTCGTGTATACATATTTTTTGTAACTTTGGCCGCGTCGATATCTTTGCATTTGACTAGCATCTCAGATTTAAAATAAAAAAATGACCAAACTAGGTTACTATCTATCTTTCATTTAACTTAAATGATTTATGGCACCCAGGGCAGCGAGTGTAAGGCACTTATCCGACCGCCGACGATGAGCGAGAAGCGATTAGAGCTAATAACCAAAAACCAATGGGCGAACAGCAAGAAGCGAGTGTACAATCCGTGAGCTCTTAGAAAAACCTTCGGGTTTCGGGGGAAATTAAGGATTCCTTAGTAGAAAATGACAATTGTCTTTTTGACTTAGTAGCAATCCATCACGCTAAGAGTGCACTCGTTGCGTTTTCATTGATTTATATAGAGCAGCTGAAACCACCATTACATATATTTAGTTTGTTATTTTTCGGTAATTGATTTTCATGGGGAGTCAACTTAAACAGGGTATTTCTGTAAATAGCCAATCGCGGGAAATTGTTTATAATGTGTATAAATATTTTGTAAAGAAGCTGAAAGTTTTAAGAAAAGTGTTGATCCGTAAATATTTTAATAAGGTTTAAGACCGAGTTATAGACGCAACGGGGATTTCGTACAGTACATTTAAAATATATTAAACGAAAGCAGACCAAAAAAATAATTTGACATACCCAAGAGAAGTAGAAACAGTATAACAACAGCTCTATATACTTCCAAATAAAAGTAGTGTGTTAAGGCGGAGTGTTCTCTATTTAAATTAACGATGGAAGAATCCGAAAATGCTGATTTTGTTTTATTTGTATCATGGCAAAAAGTCATCTTGTGTTAAAATAAGAAAAATATAAAGAAGCGCCATATTATTACAGTAAGGTTTATTTTGTACTGATGGTTATTCATTACATAACTTTTTACGGTAGCTAAAAGAGAGAGAGAGAGAGAGAGAGAGAGAGAGAGAGAGAGAGAGAGAGAGAGAGAGAGGAGAGAGAGAGAGAGAGAGAGAGAGAGAGATAGAGTTGGGGTGGTGAAGCATCCGGCGAAATGAAGTCGCAGGACAAGTGTCCGGTGCATGTACACGCATTGATTGTCGGCCTGCGGGCCTGCGGGGTACCACTGACCGTTGTTGAGGTTGAACAGGAAGGAGCACATGTACTTGTCGTAGACCTTCCCGCGGCGGTCGGCCTCGTCCTGCGAGATGACCTCCCCGCAGTACTCGGAGATGAACTCGTTCTTGTGCGCCGCCTCCTTCAGGAAGATGCCCCAGCCCGCCACGTCCGACGGCGCCAGCAGCAGGTGCTTGTGCAGGCCCCTGCATCAATACACTTATTAACGGTCTCCCCCCCACATCTATAGACAAGGTACGGCTTAAGCCGACCAAAAATAAATTAAAAAAAAAAGTAAATTGTTCGATGAGACGAAGGGCATAAGAGCGCTTTCACATATAGGCGTTTTAGTCGCGCGACTGTAGCGCTTCTAAGTCGCGCTGCAGTAGCGCAACTCGCATCTTTGTATACATAATATTTAAGTAGCGCAGCTCCGAGCTAGCGGTGGCAGATACTATGAAGCGCGGCTGTCGTTAGCAACGGCGTCGCGGCTCAGCCACGCTACAGCCGCTGTAATGTGAGAGAGAGAGGACACGTTGCGGCAGCAGACGGGTGTGTCGGCCCCGCACTGCGTGCACCGGCCGGGGTCGCCCTCGCGCCGCCAGGTGGCGCGCGCCGCTCAGTGCGCGTGTACTCACCGCTGCACGGACACGTTGCGGCAGCAGACGGGTGTGTCGGCCCCGCACTGCGTGCACCGGTCGGGTCGCCCTCGCGCCGCCAGGTGGCGCGCGCCGCTCAGTGCGCGTGTACTCACCGCTGCACGGACACGTTGCGGCAGCAGACGGGTGTGTCGGCCCGCACTGCGTGCACCGGCCGGGGTCGCCCTCGCGCCGCCAGGTGGCGCGCGCCGCTCAGTGCGCGTGTACTCACCGCTGCACGGACACGTTGCGGCAGCAGACGGGTGTGTCGGCCCCGCACTGCGTGCACCGGCCGGGGTCGCCCTCGCGCCGCCAGGTGGCGCGCGCCGCTCAGTGCGCGTGTACTCACCGCTGCACGGACACGTTGCGGCAGCAGACGGGTGTGTCGGCCCCGCACTGCGTGCACCGGCCGGGTCGCCCTCGCGCCGCCAGGTGGCGCGCGCCGCTCAGTGCGCGTGTACTCACCGCTGCACGGACACGTTGCGGCAGCAGACGGGTGTGTCGGCCCCGCACTGCGTGCACCGGCCGGGGTCGCCCTCGCGCCGCCAGGTGGCGCGCGCCGCTCAGTGCGCGTGTACTCACCGCTGCACGGACACGTTGCGGCAGCAGACGGGTGTGTCGGCCCCGCACTGCGTGCACCGGTCGGGGTCGCCCTCGCGCCGCCAGGTGGCGCGCGCCGCTCAGTGCGCGTGTACTCACCGCTGCACGGACACGTTGCGGCAGCAGACGGGTGTGTCGGCCCCGCACTGCGTGCACCGGCCGGGGTCGCCCTCGCGCCGCCAGGTGGCGCGCGCCGCTCAGTGCGCGTGTACTCACCGCTGCACGGACACGTTGCGGCAGCAGACGGGTGTGTCGGCCCCGCACTGCGTGCACCGGCCGGGGTCGCCCTCGCGCCGCCAGGTGGCGCGCGCCGCTCAGTGCGCGTGTACTCACCGCTGCACGGACACGTTGCGGCAGCAGACGGGTGTGTCGGCCCCGCACTGCGTGCACCGGCCGGGGTCGCCCTCGCGCCGCCAGGTGGCGCGCGCCGCTCAGTGCGCGTGTACTCACCGCTGCACGGACACGTTGCGGCAGCAGACGGGTGTGTCGGCCCCGCACTGCGTGCACAGGTCGGGGTCGCATTCGCGCACGCCGAGGTAGCACGGGCACTGCTTCGTGTTGCACGACGCCTTGCAGCGGCAGCCCGGGAACCGGTTCTGGCCTGACACCACACATCGCATTATTATTAATATGAATTATACAACGTCACTATGCGGCCCCTCTAATGTCAGTTTCATTGTGACGAACTGCCTGTGACTACGAGAAATATTTTTCAGTGTTATCAAATAGTTTTTGCTCATGCTTTAACTCTTGATTGTAGACAAATGAACAAGCAGTTTATGTACTCACAGTCGCTGGAGCACTGGCAGAACTTCTCGCAGAAGTTCTGCGACTGCAGGCACGGGCACATCGCGTCGCACGGCTGGTTCGGGTGCTCGCACGGGGTGTAGTTGAATCTGTACGTAACATATAGTAAGGGGCCATTCATTTATTACGTAAGACGATTTAGGGGGAGAGGGGGGTTCGACTATGTCTTATTTTTTCTTACAAGGGGGTGCGAGGGGGTCTTGATAGTTCTTACGTAAGATTACAAAAAAGCGCAAAGTTAAGATTATACTTTGAAAAAGCGCGCGCAGGGCTAATATGCGTATAGTTAAACGATTTCCGTGGCAACGGTTCCGCGCCGCCTGCACTGCACTTCTCGGGAACTGACCCCGCTTTTGAACTAGTCGTCCGTCACTTGTTTCGCGTAGACAGCAGGGCTGCTACGAAATTCGAAAATCGAAGTTCGTATCGTACCATCCCGCCGACACTTATATTATTTCACACGAGAGTGAAAGGGACGGCACACCACACGAAATTCGATTTACGATTTTCACAGTAGCCCCGCAGCACGTCGCTAAAAATCCAAACGTGTATTCTTTTTTTCCTTTCGATTCTTACGTAATAAATATACATATACAGGGGGGGAGGGGGTCGGCCCATTATTATTTTTTCTTACATTGGGGGGGTACAAAAACTGGCAAAATTCGTCTTACGTAATAAATGAATAGCCCCTAACTACTTGCATCGCATATGATGGCATATGAACAAGATAACAATATCGTCACTACTTTGANTTTTTATTTTTTCTTACATAGGGGAGGAGGGGGTCAAAACTGGCAAAATTCGTCTTACGTAATAAATGAATAGCCCCTAATTTGTCGTTACACACTTGCATCGCATATGATGGCATATGAAACAACTACTTTGAAAAAATCTCGTATCTCAAATCAATACGTCAGCAAATTTGACCCTTAAAGCAATGTTCATAGTTCGGAAAAGATCATCGATTTGGAGATACCAGCTTTTTTCAAAGTAGCGACGATATGCTTCATAACAAGCAATATAAAAAAATTATCTACTATTACTTGGTAACCTCTTTAGCCTACTTGGCGTGATAGTTTTTTGGGGAAGAAGTCGGAACGACGACGAAACTTGACTCTGACGTTCCCGCGACCGGACCGCGGATCAATAAGTGCAGCGTAGGACGTCCACAGAAAATCTTTTTCAGGGAACTATAGGTCTATTTATATAAAACTAATTCCTAGCTTTAGCTAAAATGCAAAATTATTGTGTAAGACTGTTTGTTTCTAAATAAAAATAAAAAAAGAGAACATTATTCAAATGTTTTGCTCTATTTGTCGTTTGTCGATTTTTTTTTTATTTGCTCTTCTCTACCACTTGAAGGTTGACTGTCAGAGATCCGGGATAAGTTCGCATTACCATTTTCTTTTACGTGTAGCATTTTTGCTATTGTGTATTTTTGTATTTGTACAATAAAGAGTATAAAAAAAAACAAACAAACAATATCTATTCTGTGGACGTCCTTCATCTGAACGGACGAATTAGGTAAAAGCCGCGGGTTCTCGATGGACGCAGCCCGCTTTCAACCTAAGCAGCTGGAGGTTTATGGGTCCTACGGCTGACATGGTGATGATTCCTGATGATGTAGAGTTACTCACACGTGGTGGGAGGCGGAGTCCTTCTTGAGTTGTATCTTGCGGCAGTGCACGGACCAGAGGCGGTGCTTCTTCTTCTTCTTGCGCGGCGGGGTCAGCTCGGCCTCCACGCGGCACTGCTCCTGCCCCGTGTTGATCCAGTAAGTGTACACCTGCGCACCGCACACAATAGAGAACAGATCAGTGGCCGCCTAGCGTAGGGGGGGCGCGGCAATGAAGGCTAGTGTAAAGGGAGGTCTCCGAAATGTCGAATGCAATATTTTAGACTATAGCGGTCATTACTAATTTTATGAATCAAGGTACGCGGAACAAAACCCGAATTTGATTCATAAAAATGAAATGTCAAATGTCATTGTTTTTGGCGATTGTACATTTTTTAAATCTAAAATACGCCGAATATTGTGGATATTATCCTCCTGCGACCCACCATACAACAAAAATTTACATCCAAATTTAAATCTTAATGTCTCACAGATAAAGTTGTTTTTTTTTTGTTAATTTGAATGATACAGAGAAAACTTATAACACCCCTCTTTTTGCGTCGGGGGTTAAAAATGACACTTTATTCCTTTTTTAAAAGATAAAGATTCTATTGCTAACAATATGTACAGTCAAGGGCAAAGATATCGACACAGCCAAAGTTACAAAATTATGTATACACGACTTTTTGCACTTAACATTAAGGCTGTGTATACATATTTTTGCAACTTTGGCTGTGTCGATATCTTTGCCCTTGACTGTACTAGTATTATCACTTTGAACCCCAGGAGGTTTGTCGATTCGACCTTTATTTAAATGCGTTATTTAATTTGAGGGAAGGTTTACCGTATCGACGGGATGAATATTAAATGTTAGACAGTTACGACACTCATGAACATTTTGTATGGGAAAATGTTTTTTCTTTTATTTTACTTTATCGTCAATTTCCCAATGTTTTCAATTACTTATTATCCTATTCCTGACGAAGACAAATACAAAAACACAAAATTGGTCCTGCCGTTCTTGAGTTATAAATGGTGTAACTAACACGACAAAGACTAAGAAATATTAAGAAAATACAAAATATCCATAGGACTAAAACTAGTATTAAATTAAAATAACTAAAACTAATTAAAAAAGTGAGGTGGGCCTCTTGGCATGGTGCCCATCGCGCAAGCAGCATTCCCGCGTTGAACTGCGATTGCGATTCTTTGCGCGAGATAGCTGCCGGCGCGAGGGTTGCCTGTTGCCTCCCTTAACCTATTGCTGAGCTCCCTGTGTAGCTCCAGGACCTTGTTTTATATATATATAAGAAGATGACGTAAACGTTCCAAGTATAGTATGTACCTGCTGGCAAGTCTTGGAGAGCATGACCTGCGCGATGGCGCAGTAGTTCCCGGCGAAGACCTTGTGCAGCGCGCGGAACAGCGACTGGTCCGAGCCGGTCCACTCCGCCTGGATGTCGCCCACCGTCAGACCTGCGCCCCACAACGACACGTTACTGTACTGCCGCTGCCGCGCATACGCCTAGCGCCTGGCTGGACTCTACCAGTTATGAGTTGCTGGCTGGGTTGCTTTTTATTATTACCGCTTTATACAGGGTGCCTCATTCGATCGGTCAGTCAAAGTCAAAGTCAAAATAACTTTATTCAATTTAGGCTATAACAAGCACTTATGAATGTCAAAAAAAATGTACAATAATAATCTACTCGTCAGTATGAGTAAGTCTGACACTATAAGACTTACGAAGATCTGTTCTTAAGAACAATGTCATCGATTTTAGTAACAAGAAAAACTGCATTCATACGTTTAAAAAAACACTTGTACTCAGTTCGGGAGTCGAACTCGGTCGTTTTGAAAAATAAAACGTACATTATTCTTATTTGGATATCGGTAGAGTAGGTCATAAGCAATAAATGTTACTATGAAACACGGTATCTAGAATGAATAAAATGGATTGTATTTAATTAAGTATTATAAATACCCAAACAAATATCTAAAGTGCTTTATTTTGGCCTCTTACGGCCCAGTGGCCTGTACATACGACTTAATCTAGAAACACACTGACGCCGGAGACGGAGCGGTGCGGCGCGGCGAGGAGGCGGTGCCAGTTGTAACATTCGAGCTAACGTGAAAGAGGGCACACAGAATACGCTTATTTCCCGCGCGGTATTCTGTGTGCCCTCTTTCACGTTAGCTCGAATATTACACTGTCCCGCCCACCGCTCTCTGTGTGTTTCAAGCTTCAGGTTTATAACGTGACCATGAACTTTCCCATACACAAGTGACAAAAAGTTTCATGTTATAAAAAATTGTAACTGTACTGTACCTAAAGCGTTGTAAGCAGGCTCGGTGGGCGCGTCGACGGGCGACTTGGCCAGCACGCTCGTCCAGTTGCTGTTGGAGTTGCTGCCGCTACCTGCCGACAGTCACCACCGTCACAAACACTGGCACAGGGGGGGTTAACAAGCGACTGGACGTCTATGGGGGAGGCCTATGTCTAGAGTCGACATGTGGTACAAAAACTGTAATGTAATGTGTGTGTTGTAGTGTAGTATTAATGTTGTTGTTGTTGTGTGTGTTGTATGTAGTGTGTTTTTGTTGTCAATAAATGTTGTGAGTTTGAGTTTTAATAACTCTGAAAACAAGGTTAGCGCAAGTGTCTCGTGAAAATTATTATTAGTTTAGATTTCGGCTACGTGTATACTAAATAGTCTAAATGTGTAGTGTAGGATAAACTAATCTAATTTGCGTTTTAGGCAAAACGCGATTTAGGCGCATTGTGTATTACGGTACTATTCAATGGAAAAAATCAATTGTGTATACAAATGTGGTGACTGACATTGACACTTGACTGACGACTGGCTGACTGACTGACTGACGTTGGCTCTAGTGATGTGAAAGCTCTTTAAGATACTTCAATCAGCAGTAAATAATTATTTTGAATTTACTCATATTTCATTATTTAATGTAATCCCTAAGTTTAATTTTAAAAATGGCGAATCACGTATTCTCTTAGTCCTGTTCAAGAGTCATTCACAATGTTTCCATGTCCATTTTAACTTAAAATGTTTAATAGCATTTTCAAGAAGTTTTAGAATTATATCTTCAAATATATACCTAACGTTTCTTCCATACAAACTTACACTTCATGTTCAAAACTTACACTCCCCTTTATACCCCTTTAAGGTAGAATTTTTAAAATGGTGAAACATGTATATCCACTTATATTTTTTGACGTATATTTTCCCCAAGGTTTATGATGGAGTATTTTAGAATTGAAAGGGTCAGTTAAAATATGGATTAATTTAGATTTTTTTGCTGCTTAAGTAGCGTAGTAGAAAAAGCCAACCTGAGATATGTGTGCATAGGAGAAATTTGTATCTTGACTCCTGTCCAACGGTGGTGTAGGGGTTATAGTACGCAGTACGGATTGCTGAGGACCTAGGTTCGATTCCCAGCGCTGCTCTCTTTTTCTGGTTTTTCTGTGCATCCATGTCTCAGTTTGTATTTTCGATATACATAAGACAGGGAAATGAGAGTAGACACAGGGAAGTGATTCAAAATGATTTTTTGGTCCAACAATGGACTCCACAGTAAATATGATACTAGTAAATAGAAATGTACATAATTTCTACTAAAATACTATTTTATCGTCCAACTAGTGTTTACCCGCGGCTTCGCACACGTAAATCATTAGGTCCAGCAGCTGAAATACCGGGATTTTTAAAAATTGCCGTGGGAATTCCCGAAAATTAAATCGTTGTTTTCATTGACATTACATTAAAAACAATCATGGTCAAATTTCATGACTCTAAGCCCAGCGGTTATTAGTTCGAAAGTTATCCCTATCTCGTGGGAATATCGAAATAAAAAGTAGGCTATGTTTTATTCCAGATGTCAAACTATCTACATAACAATTTTCATGACTCTAAGCTGAGCGGTTGTTATTTCAAGATTTTATCCCTATCCCATGAGAATATCGGGATAAAAAGTATCCTATGTTGTAATCCAGGTTATCTAACTTTTCGCCAAATTTCATCCAAATCCGTCCAGCCGTTTCAGCGTGAAGAAGTAACAAACATACTCACTCACTCACAAACTTTCACATTTATAATATTAACAGGATTAGTAGTTAGATATAGTAGGAAGTAGGATAGTAGGATAGGATTAGAAACCTTTATAAACCTTCATTAAATAGTGTAACTTAAACACAAATAATTAATATCTACGAATAAATTAATTTGCAGAGCCAGCCATAATTATCGGTAGGTAAGGTTGGTTCAGTCAAATAATTATTTTTGTTGGTACAGCACTAAATTTCCAGAGACTAGACCGACCATAGACCAATTTCGGTGAGGAAAAAATTATCATGTCAATTTGATAAATATAACGGATTTTCGTCTTCCAATTAATTCTATAAAATAAACATATTTACACGATTATTTATTGATAAAATGGTTGTTAAAAACAGTGGTGAGCTCATTGAGATGTGAATATGATCGGGATTGGCGTTCAAATGCAAGTAACTACGGAGTAATCGTGAAAAATTGCTTTGTTTACACAATTGATTTTTTCCATTGAATACTACTTTAGGCTAAAGTACAACAAATTTTAGTTAGACCAGCCCATCTCTACAATTCTGTGTTTTGTGTGTATTTTACGGTAAGACTCTTACCCTTAGGGAACCGGTTGCTGTCGTTGCTGTCTTCAGACGAGGCGTCGTTGGGCGAGTCCATTGAATTGGACTTGCCCTTGTCTTCCTCACCAGCTGCCTTCTCACGCGCCAGCTTCTCGCGGATGCCGTCCTGGGGAATTTGGATTTATTACCTCTTCAAACTACCAGTGATCCCCGGTTAGGGGAAGGATGCGCCTGTTAATACTTAGGCGGGTTTTAGTGTCACGCGTACCGTCAGTACGGATCGCTCCGCACAGGCTGATCTATATGAGTTTCCTATCCGCGCGGACGGTCGTCCGTACCGACCCCTCCGTATTACTCTAAAACGCTCCCAGGAAGCTCATATAGATCAGCCTGTGCGGAGCGATCCGTACTGACGGTACGCGTGACACTAAAACCCGCCTTATGTGTAAACTTACATGGGGTAAGGGGGTCAAAAACTGCCAAAATCGTCCTCACATAATCAATGAATGCCTTCTCAGAGGGGTTACGCACTAGATTCGACTTCACCATACAAATAGTTCATAGATACATACATACAAATAGGTACATACTTAAATACATATTAAACACTCAAGGGCTTGAGATCAGACATTCGTTATCTGCCCCCGATATATCCCGATCGAACCCGGGACCTCAAGCTTCGTAGTCAGGTTTTCTAACCACTGTCATCCGGTCGTTCGAAATTACTTTTAAATTCGGAAGTTCCGAGTTGGAAAAAGATGTGTTTCCACTAGTTCCATTGACAGTACTACTCGTATAAAAGTTCTATAAACTTTTTAGTGTATGTTCTTCTGTCTCGTAACTTAGGAGACATCAGTGCAATGTATGCTTAGACATGAGCTATGAAGGAATGGGGAATGTGTAAAAAATGTAGACACGCTTGAAACTTTTTATTTCAATAGGAATAACCTTTCTAATTTACAGAAAAAAATGACAGATTTTTAAGTAGCATCAATTAATAAAAAAAAAATGAAAGAGTTATCTTTACCGCCAAATTAAGACAGTCCGGTCGTTTACGGGTTGTTCCATAGTCCGGAATAAAAAACATTAAAAAAGAATTTATGTGTCTTAGACTCGATCGTTTTGACAGGTGACACTCTTTACCGGGCCGAATAATACTGACATGAAAATACCGACCCTGTTTTTCATGTACACGCCCATAGAAACTGACATGAGCTTCTATGGGTGTGTGTCATCGCGCACCCAGCGAATAGAAACGGTTCACTTACACATCCTCGCACAACACATCACTGGTGGAAACAGCTGAGCGGAGCGAGACGAGGTAAATGAAGCTTTTCTATTGGTTTATGAAAACCACTTTCCTCGCACATCTCTGGTGGAAATGGAGGGTCCATCCAGGATCCAGGATCCTAATACTAACCAGCAGCACGTAGCAGCTCGGGCCGCAGGGCTCCGAGAAAGGCTTGAGGTCGGGACCCTTGCGCTTGTTCAGGTTGGGCCCGGGGTGGCACGCCTGCAGACCTGTGAAACACTTCATGTACCATTTGTTTTTGACAAGCAGAACGCTTCAGTCAGCAGTATTATCAAATCGAGATAAGAATACGATTGAGCACATTATGTTGTCAATGGTAGAGTGTGCGTAAATGAAAATACTTTTTTTAGTACGAAGAAGTTCTAAAGCTTGGGAAAAAATATTATTACCTAATATTCAACGTTACGTACACCAACGTACGAAGTTAAATAATACAAATGATGTAATTAATATAGGAACACTGTTCAATGCTTTACTCCAAATGTATATTTGATAGGTACAGCGATTCAATATCATGTAGATAATGTATAAATAAATTTGTCAAATACTTAATACTTTCTATAAAATAAACACACAGCAGTCACCAAGAATAGAGTTATAATAATAATACAAGGGCGTCGCCAGCCGGTGGCCCATGAGGGGGCAAGCTGATATGGAGAATGAGAAAAGTATGAATTGTATGTAAAATCGAGAGCACATGAGGCTTTTCACTCGTGGACTCGTAGGTACGAGCCTTACATCTACGGCGATTGTAATAACTTTGGTTTGGTTGCTTACATTTGGCAACTTTTAAGAATCTCTAGAGGCAGCTGCCCCTCCCTGCCCTCCCCCATAGCGACGCCCTTGAATAAATATGTAGTGATTGATTATGATGAAGCATACTTTGTAAATCTAATTAGGTGTCTGCACTCAAACCATGAAGATGAAATATTATTATTCAGCATAAGTACTGCTGTGCTAATTGTACTTTTAAATTGTATTCCCATCTCGGTTTTATAATAGAAATGGATGAGCGGCTATTGTGCTCAAAATGATCTACACACGACACGACTCTATTGCAAAGGCAATAAGAGTGTTTAGATCATTTTGAACACCAAAACTGCTCATCTACGTCTGCTGCCGTTTATTCCATGAAATCTAAGATTTTTAAAATTGAAAAGATTTTGTGTATGCCGAGCGGAAATGGGTTCATTACAAGTGACAAGATGTTATATGGTCTGTAAAATATAGCTTAAATAAAATACTTACTGTAATATTTTTTTACTACTCCATAAAACTGTAGGTATATTTATCAAAATAAGTAGTAAACAACATGCAAAACTATAGACATTGAATACTTTTACATGTAATATTTTAATTTCTACATACAATATTATCATGATACAAAATAAATTGATGATAAATATTCAAACCAATACATAATATGCTGTGTATGCTATGATATGATATATAATAAGCAGCGAGAGATGAGGGCTAACATAATTAAGTACACTTAGGGGCTGTTTCACCATCCATTGATTAGCGTTAACCGACGGTTAAATGTGATGCCGTCTCCGTCTATTCTATTCGAACAAAACAAATAAAGACGGCATCACACCTAACCGCCAGTTAACACTAATCAATAGATGGTAAAACAGCCCCTTAAATTATTAATGTAAGCTGTGGTGGCATAGCGGTTTGACCTTATTGCCTCTCAAGCAGAGAATCGTGGGTTCATATCTGAGTTTACATTTGAAATTTATCATGAGCTTAACAGTGAAGGGAAACATCGTAAGGAAACCTGCACGCACCTGCGAAGAAATAATGGTGTGTATGAAGTTGCCAATCCGCGCTGAGCCCGCGTGTGAACTACGGCCCAAGCCCTCTAATTCTGAGAGGAGGCCTATGCCGTAAAAAGGCCAAAAAGCTGGGATGATGGTGATGATGATGATGATTGTAATGTCAGTTCGTTATGTGAGCCCCCAGGCCCTATAGTACGAAGTGCAAAATTCGAATTTCGTATCTTGCCGTTTCCGCTGACGCTAATGTTATTTAATACGAGAGTGAGAGGGACGGTACGATGCGAAATCCGATTTTCGAATTTCGTAGCAGCCCACCAGGATGCGATGGCATGATAGGACGCACGGCCTTACCTGCCGCCTGACTCCCTGCCGCCAAACAAAAACACACCGGTCAGCCATTATTCGGGATGTAACTTCATAACCGAAAATCCCTTAAAGAACCTTGTAGAATAGCCTATTTGTTAGTAAAAAAAGTTCCAGTTTTTAAAATTTTTATTTTTCTTCTTCTAACCTGTGTAATGTATCACTGCTGTTATAAATAAATTATTTTATTTCTTTCTTTCTTTCATTAGGCTGTATTAATAATTTCTAATTATTCCATATTTATTTTTGTAATTGTTTTCAATCATGACCATTCGATTTTTTGTAATATACAACGACAACCGTTTACTTACACTATTCTTGTTACCATGGCAACGCAATAAATTTGGCTTGCAAAAGGTTACGGTAACAAAGTAACAATTGGGAAAGGACAACGTTCGCTCGCACAACGCCATCTATTGATTGCAAACGAAGTTAACACGTCATCTTGAGAGCCGAGGTACGGGGTACGTCACCGTTCTTCCCAGCATCCCCCACCACTTTCCACCGTCATAAATAAAAATAAATAAATAATAATACAAAAATATATTATAATAATTTCGCTTTCGTTTTGAAATTTAAGGGATTATTTATTTTTGGTTTTATTTTTTGATGTCCTTTAGAGATTCGCGGTTATGAAGTTACGCCCTGTACATAAACAGCTACATACCAAACTTATATCTGCCTGCTAGGCATTTGGAAATATACTTTTATAAATATCTATAGTTTACAATATAATACTTTTATTACACACCCACACACAGCTGCTAGAAACTTTTACAGGAATCAATATTATATGTTAAATACACACATACAGAAAACTATTGTTAGTGTTATTCTGATATATCTGGCGCCAAATGAATACATACTATATTTAATCAGTTTCTTCACATACTTATACTTATATTTCATTTGAATTGCATGCTTTAAAACCAACAAACCAATCAAAATTTAACCATTTTTATCCCTATAAACACATGTTACATTTGACATTTACCACGAGCTTTACAGTGAAGGAAATGGTGCATGTGAATTTCCCAATCCGCACTGGGCCCGCGTGGGATACTCTCATTCTGAGAGGAGGCCTGTGCTCAGCAGTGGGACGTATACAGGCTAGGATGGGAAGATGGAACCAGTGGCGTAGCTAGGCGTGGGAGAAGTGGGCCCTCGCCCACGGCCTCGCATTTAAAAGGGCCCCACGAGGCCTCTTTAAATGCGATGCGACCATAGAAAAGGGGCCTCGCTGATACGACTTCGCCCACGTCTACATTAGTCCACGCAACGCCACTGGATGGAACTATAGTTTACCCTGTGTATCTGTATGGTATGGTGTATGGTGTATGGTACTCACGGTGCAGGAAGCAGTCGTACTTGAAGCAGCGTCGGCAGAAGAGCGTGTGGAAGGAGTGCATGGTCTGGTCGCGGGCCACCGCCTCGGCCAGCGGCCCGTCGATGTTGGGCGTGCACTCCGGCGGCAGCGCGTCCGGGTCAGAGCGAGACGACAGCTCGATGTATCTGGAAACAACTCGCGTATCGTCACCTGCACAAGGGAGACCCAAAGTTCGCATACTCTTCGCTAGTCATACGGTAACGTTGTCCGAATCATCGTTTGTCATAATTTTTTTCCCACTGGAACCTTAATTTTTCTGTAAATTTTAAATGGGCATCCTATTGAAAACTATAGGTTAGGTTAGGTTTGTTTTATAACAATTATCCATCTTAGGCCTCTAGGTTGGCAACGCGTCTGCAATACCTATGGGCGGTGGTGATCTCTTACCATCAAGAGACCCACTTGCTCGTTTGCCATCCAGTCGAATAAAAAAAAAAAAATTGTGCACAATTATTGGATTCAGAGGAAAAAGAGTTATGACAAACGATCATTCTGACAAACATTACATTCGGACTTTCAATAAGTATGCGAGACGAAATGGACCCCCATTCGAGCCGGTACGGCGAGGGTGGATAGACAAGTCGAGGGAAAAGTGGGTTTAATGCTAGAGTTTTACACTCTGCTTTCCACTTCGATTGCGAGGAGATGAAACAGCAACAGTGGAAACAATTGTTCGCTTACTAGGAAAATAAAATAACATGGTTGAGTGGTAAAATAGACCCTGACTGAAATATGCTAAGTTTATTGTACAACGTTCTCAATAATTAATGCGTAATAACGTGCGGTACTGACTTCTCCCGCAACTCCTGCGCAGTCCCCTTATCGGGGAACTGGCTGGAGATAGCCTGGAATATGGTGAAGATCGGGAATTGCTTCTCGGCGCCCGCCGCCTCCCCCGCCGGCGCCTCCGACCCCTCCTTGTCTCTCTCTTTATCTTTGTCCTTCTCTTTGTCCTTGTCTTTTTGCTCTTTGCTGGCTTCTTTCTGAAATAATAATTAGTTTTTAAGCAATTGCGTACAACGGGCGTTTTCAACCTGTTGGTTCTAATGGCCACTTTTCGTTCATCAAAGTTTCACGGCACACCAGTAAAAAATAGCCAAGTGCGAGTCGTACTGGCGCGTAGAGTACCTAAAGGCCCGTGGGGTTCCGTATAGTATACCCATAATGTGTATAACATAACGGACAGCGGAGGCTCATTAATAAGGTCTCGATGACACCTTTTGTACGAATCGCATATTTACACTTCGCGGCGATCGCAGCACACCTGAAAATATACGCGGCACACCGGTTGAAAACCTCTGGCGTACATTAATTAGAAACGAGAGAGAAGTAGGAAGATTACAATTCCATACACAAAAAATGTGGCTGTACCCTACCAGGGTCATAATATAGTTCTAGAATAAGTCTTCTGTATTTTATGTTTCAGCCAAATGAATGAATACCTTTTTTTTTTATTCGACTTGATAATAAATTATAAACATACGAAGGTGTGTTCATTGGGACCTTTACTATACCTTGAAAAGCGTGTGCGTACTTGGTAGAACTCTGCCGCAGTTAGCATTTGGCCGCACTTATCAAAAGAAGATCTCGATAAGGACAGCAGAGGCTCCCTAGGCTGCGATAGGGCTCCACCGATTACCACATACGGAATTGTCAAGTTATAACTACCTTTAAAAATGCGTATCCGCCAGATATGTGCAAGGATGCGTTGCGAGGAACGTGTTAGGGCATCTCTAGCGAGCGAGTCTTTTTTTTATTATTTGACTGGATGGCAAACGAGCAAGCGGGTCTCCTGATGGTAAGAGATCACCACCACCCATAAACATCTGCAACACCAGGGGTATTGCAGACGCGCCTCAAGTGCCAGTAATTTCACCGGCTGTCTTACTCTCCACGCCGAAACACAACAGTGCAAGCACTGCTGCTTCACGGCAGGATTAGCGAGCAAGATGGTGGTAGCAATCCGGGCGGACCCTGCACAAGGTCCTACCACCAGCAAAGAGTCTGAGCGAGGATAGGTAAATGAAGCGTTTCTATTAGTTCATGATCATGACAAACACTTTCCTCGCACGCAACACATCCTCGCACATCTTTGGTAGAAACGCGGCCTTAAGTTTGCGGTTATAACAATAAGGTTTGTTTCACACGTACCACAACCACACCATGTCGCAGCGTTAAAATGCGGTCAAGCTGTGGTTACGTGTGAATAGTGTCGCTGCGGCATTTTGTGGTTGTGGTGTGGTTCCGTCGTGTGCAGACGCAGTTATACTCCGGCTTTCATAGAGGAAACACGCCTTGACTTGACTGCAGGCGCGGGGTTGCGATGTGTGTGGCCGGCCGCTGCGGTGCCGCCGGTGGTTGCGTTGCCGTTGCGATGTGGTCATATCACACACGCGGTCGATAATAACGGCAAAATGTGGTTCGTGTGAATGAGGGCTATCGTTTTTGTCTCACTAGATGGCGCACTGTTGCGTGAGGTTTTTAAGTATGGCTTTCAAAGTCTGTTATTACGGGCGTAATGACAAAGTTTAGATTATAATCATATTTAATACACCTTAAAACCGTACCATAAAAATATCTAGCATGCCACAGTGTTGCATAGTCCCCGTTTTGTTCGAAAAAAGGGAGGAAAAAGGTTTCCGAAAGACAAAACTGTCTCAAAACACAGACACTCATTGCCCTGGAACGCATATTTGCCATAATTAATTTCAGATATTGCAAAATATTCACAAAATTATTCAATTATAAATAAACCCGCGTAGCTCACCCAAAAACTATGAGATTTGACTTTTCGAAGACCTCACGCTACACTAGCGCCTCTAGCGGCGAATTCATACGCGATAGCCCTCATTGTACTATTCATTTTCAATACAAAATATGCGCCCGACCACGTGTTGTGGTTGTGGTTGTCGTGTGGTTGTGGTACGTGTGAAACAAGCCTAATACAAGCTGTAGAATGAGCAGATGTAGTTCCTGACCTCCCGTCGCTCGTCCGCCACCTCGTCTTTGGTCTGGTACGTTATGAGCGCATTCACCAGCTCCACGAACAAGTGGTCGTCGATGAAACCACCCTCCTTGTCACCTGCGCAAGAATATGCTGTCACACTAATGAACACTGCAAGGACACTGACACTGGGACAGGCTGCCAGTAGACACACCGCATGAAAATATAGGGAAGAGGTCATTTTCGGAGTTTGCTCCTTTTGCCGCAGGACAGACTACTTGCAAAGTTATATTCCTATTTTTTTAATACTCTTTTTATATGATCTGTGCTATTTTATCTTGTATTGTTTATATTGTTGTCTTGTATTGTTTGTACTGTTGGCAATTAAATATTTTCTTTCTTTCTTTCTTATTTTGAAATAAATCTAAAGCCCAGTTTAGACCTGCAACAAAAGTTATCCAAGTTGCATTACATTGCGGCGCCTGATTGACCGCTACAAACTAGTTGGCTATACGGCCTCGCATCGCAATGTGAATGCAACTTGAACGATTATTCTTGCAGGTTAATACAGGGCTTTATATGGTTCCGAAGATTATGGGGTGTCTGGTCTGGTCAACCATAAAAAGGACTATGATTTTATTATACCGCTCGACTATATTAGTTTGGGAGTGATCATTTGGTTGCGATGAGAATCTGTTTTTTGTTAAAACATCAAAATTGTGTTTTCAATGGTTTTGTGTTATTTATTGCTGCAGTGACGTATTTAAAATTTTGTAAATGCTATTGATCAGTTCAGTAGCCGCCAGAGATTTACCGAACGTGCCAACTGCAGCATTGTTTATTTAATGGATCAAAATTGATAAAGTGATGGAGCTGTTTACATAAAGCGACAAGTTACCATTATAATTGTTTATGAGCTATTGCCCGCAAAAACAACGCAATCAATCGGTATAAAAACTACCTTATGTGATATGTCATACCGCAATTTTCAATCGGGTCAGAGGCTTAAGCGTCAAGAGGCAACGGGCAGACAGACAAAGTTATTTTTAACCCCCGACGCAAGAAGAGGGGTGTTATAAGTGTGACCACTATGTGTGTCTGTGTGTCTGTATGTCTGTCTGTGGCACCGTAGCTCTTAAACGGGTGGACCGATTTGAATGCGTTTTTTTTTATTTGATAGCAGGTTTTCTAGCGATGGTTCTAAGACAAGTTTTATCAAAATAGATTCAGCAGTTTTTGAGATATTGAACTTTGAAGTGACAAAGTCGGGGGTTTTCCAACTTTTTTTGGTTAGGTTATTATAAGTATAAGAATCAGTGCCATTTTCTTCATAGTTTACTTAGACATAAAGTTTAAATTGATAATATTCCCATATATTACAATAACTCGTGAATCATAGTTTTATGGAGTTTTTAATACTATATTTATCTTAAAATCTTATTCATATCAGAACTAAGTAAAATCACTTTACAAGTGTATAAAGTAAGTGTACCTAAAACCAAGTTTAGTTACACCTTGAGAAGTTTGTTATTTGACACTTGGTACAATCCTGCTGCAGTCTGCATTTGCCGCACTTACCAAAAAAAAAACTTGATAAAGGCAGCGGAGGCTCCCTTCGACAGGGTTCTACCAAGTGCCACATATGAACTCTGTGCTTCATCAATGATTGTGACATAGGCTTGTAAAGCATGAAAATGTCAGTGCAAGGCCTGTGAGGTGCTTAGTACTAGTGAGACCTGGGTCAAATTTCCAAAGCCAATAAAACCTGAAATTAAAAAGTTCTGCCTAAATATAAAGCAAAGATGTGTGCGCCACACACCAATGTGTATTATTGTTTGTGTTGTTTGTGGAAAAACAAGACCAGTTCTAATATAAAATAAAAAGTATTCTATCTACTTTATAACATTATAATACTTTATATAAGGATGGCTCAATGGAGGAATGAGTCGAAGATACTCCACCAACAAGAGTATAACTCTTAAGTTAAAGAAGAAGAAATCTACTTTATCTTTATGTTGTATGTTCATGTCATTTCAATTTCAAAAAACGGCTCCCATGCTCAATGGCCAGGCCAACTGTTGGCTCTCAGAGCCAACATCTGACAAAGTCATTTGCATATACCACATCTTTGATATGTCCCTGATATGATAAACCTGGAGTGTTCAAAGCCTCAACAAAAATAAGAAAAAAAAAAACACTTTTCTGAATCAGTAACATTCAATGAATCAATCAATGAACATTTTGACCCTTTTTGATGGATATTATTTAAAGAAACATGTCGAGCTAAACTCGATTTAAGACATGAGTTATCCGGGTCATTATATTTAATATTATTTAAAGAGATAATTAATTAATCAACTTTAACCCTGTTCCCCAAGTTCCCTGAAATAATAAGAGCCTCAGACCAGCCTAAGTTGAAAATGACGATTTGTCCCTGTTTCTATCTTTTTCTGTTTAAAATTTGTAAAATGTCATGAATAAATGTTTTTTTTTTCTACAATGCATGTTCATTTAACCTTTTGACTACCAAAAAAAAAACTGAAAATCGTTCCATATGCGCCATGAAATGCCGACATGGCCACTATGGCACTTTTTTCAGCTGTAGTGTTTTACCGACCGTGGCGGTCAAAGGGTTAAAGAATATTTAACTGGCAGCTTGTAAATGTGTTGAAGAGTTAAGATAGTTATAACAAAACATGCATCTTTGATATTTATGTCTCATTCTCATGTCACAACATAATGTTACTAAATTATTATTTTTTACCTATGTTTCAACAAATAAACCAATGGATTGATTTAATTAATAACTAATAAATTGTTTGAAAACTCATTCTGATAACAGATAAGATTTAAATACAAGTTCATAAATATATCTTTACATGAGGGCAAGATAAAAATCTGTAAGTTACAAAGATAATTTTTTTTGGACAAGCTACTACCGCTACTTAGGTATTAGGTACAGTCAAAGAAATGTACCAGGGTGGAATCTTTGTGCTACTAATGTCATGTTGACATACCATACATCTGCCAAAGAAATCATAGCGAAATTGGTTATGAAAGGGTTCCACCCTGGTACATGATTCAGTTATTCAGTTTTTTTGACTGTAGACTAGCTGTTTCCCATGACTCTGTCTGCAAATAATTAATAAATCACTCTTCTACAGTAACTATGTAATTTGCCGGGATAAAAACTATCCTATCATCATCCCAGTGTTACAAACTATCTCCACACAGACAAGACAGATAGAGTTATTTTTGCATTCATATCTTTACTAAAGAATCAATCAGGATGTTGGTATGAAGTCTGGTCCAATTTTGTCCACAAACATAATAATAACAGAATGATTCAAGCCAATGTACCATGCACTTTCCCGTCGTAGTTCTTAATGAGCTCCTCGATGAAAGTACCGTCCTGGTCCAGGACTTCATCCCCCATGTACGGGATGTTGTGGAGCACCGTCTCGTCTTCCACCATGAAGTTCTTCTGTGTCGGGGCCCACGTGTACATGGTGGGGATGGGGTTCACCGAGTTGATGATGTGGATTGGAACTTGCTGGGTTGTCACGGTGCCGGAAGCTGTGGATGATTGGATTGATGTTTAAACACTGCATAGTCATTGGCGGGTTTAAATTTATTTTTTTAATTTATTTATATTGGGCTTAAAATGTTAAAAATGCTTTTACTTTTATTTTGTTTATCTTTCTATCTTCTATCTTTCTATAAATTATAAAAGAATAAGGTGACAGATAATAAATGTTGTTAATTATTAAACTGAAACCTCAGACACCTCTGCTGTCTTTTTTATTATAAGGTAAAGTGTTTTATGGACTTTTTATATACATATGTACCTACTAAAATCTGAAACACTGATTTTCTTTCTACAACTTGAAACACAGGACATATTTTAGCATAGAGTTTGAGGTCATTGACTCTCATGTTACACCCTTGGTACCAAATACCAAGTACTGATTAATAGATGATATTACAGATGATTAAGCATAACAGTTGTTGAATAAATGCTATTCACTTGGCAGCACAACAAAGAAGGTGTACCTACCATCAGTGTAGCTGACTTCAGCCTTCTTCATGAGCCCCTCGTGGCTGGGCGCGGGCGCCGGCGGCGGCCAGCAAGGACGCCGCCCTCGCGCCGCCAGCTCCGTGTCTCGCGTCTCCACAGATTCCGACATGATTCGCAGGTTACGTGCCCATGCCACCTTCACTTCATCAGCCCTTTTAAACCGCTGTAACAGTCACTTATGTTCATAAATTCAAAAAACAAAATTAATGTGTGATTAGCAAATGCCTAATTTGATAAAAGATTAATGCGTCGACTTACCTTCACTTGACGGAGTCTCATGTACTCGGATTTCACGCGTTTCTTCCATTCTGCTGAAACCTTTGACTTACTCATAATGCTGAAAGGAGATTATAGTACCAGTTACTCGATCACATACAATTATAATAATATTTTTTCATATAACAAAGGCGGCGTCACACCGGCTATTATAATATACGAAGACGAACGAGCGAGCGGGTAGATTAGATTGTCATTTTTGACATTGACAGCAGAAAGAAAAATAAAAGTCAATTTCGCAGTTGTGGATTCTCACTGAAGAAGTTTAATTGGATATGACAACGTTGGGAAAGAAAATACCTTGAAAAAACTGAAGAAGTTTTATTGAATAAAATATACGCTAGGCTAGACGTTAAAATAATAATAATAAATACAAGTATAGTTTGTGGTTTAAAAAACTGCTTTAGTGATGTTCAACCGTAAATATTCGTAAATATAGTTGAAGTATAATGAACAGTCAGCTTTATTTTGTTTATGGTTATTTTTTTTCAAACTGTCTATGCATCGATCTATAAATCTATAATGTTTATGGGCCTTCGAAGCGAGTGTGTTCGCTGCCATTTTATTACGCTATATATAATTGCATAAAAAAGGGAATTTAAAAAAGGTGAGCATGGGTAGACAGGTATTTCTTATATATTTTAAGTCAATTCATACGCTTAATCGTTAACGCATGCACTGTCTGAATATTTTTGATCAAAAGGCTTCGTATTACGTAATTTATGTTGTTCCTCGTCACAACTTCATATTTTATGATTGTATGACAAGATATAGTAATGTACATTCGAAGGTGTCTCAGAATCGGGTCATTTAGAGTTGTTGTCTACACCGAAAAGTTATTCTGTTTGTAGGTGTGTGCATACCTACAAACTGCTCCAGGTTATGCGAAGAGGCTCATTTAAGTATGTCTTATCGCGGTGCGTGGGACGGCGGGCCGCCCGGCACCGAGGGCGAGTATGCGCCGCGGCCGCCGGAGCCCTACGTGGCGCCCCCGCTGCCGCCCATGCCCCCCGCGCCGCCCGCGCCTCGCGCCATGCCCTCCACCGACCCTTGGACGGGCGTCAGCTACAGTCAGTATGGCCCTCCTCACAGCTATGACTATCAGACGTACAACGCCCCAAGCTATAACTATGGTTATGACAACTATTACCAACGCTCAGACCCAAATTACTATGGAAAATATACGGACGCGAGAGCTGCATATCCATCACAGCATGATTACAATTATCCTCCAAGGCCACCCTCCAGGACAAGATCTCCTGTTGAGCAGAGGGTTGTAGAAAGGAGACGGCGAACATATTCTAGAAGTGTTAGCCCTTATGATAGAAGAGATAGAGAATATCCAAGAAAAAAAGATAGTTATGATGAAGAAAGAAAGCTCCGATCTCGTAGCAGGTCAAACAAACCTGAGCGAGCAAAGTATTCTTCAAGTGATGGATCTACTTCACATTCTCGATCCTCATCTCGATCATCACGAAGAAAGATTAAGAAAGAAAGGAGGCGGACTTCTTCAGCATCATCAGGATCAAATAGATCTAATAAGAAAAATAAGGGTAGAAAGATGAGTCGAGATCATTCCTACACTCCACCTCTGAAGAAGTCTTCATCACATTCAAGAAACCGATCAAATTCTCGGCAAACACCAAGCAAGGAGAGATCCATTAGTAGATCTCCTCGACTAAGACGTGAATATGAAGTTGTGAAAAGCAAGTCCAAATCTCATTCCAGTAAAGATAAAAGCAAAGATAAAAAATCTAGAAACATATTGACTCCTCCCAGAAAGATAAAAGAGGAAGCATTAACACCGCCCAGGGTTCAAAAGAGATCATCTGTTACACCCCCAAGAGTTGTTGTTAAGAAGGAACGTTCGGTGACACCTCCTAAAAAGCGCACAGCGCGCGCAGTAACGCCACCTCGTAAGGGCAGAGACAGTTCATTAACTCCTCCAAAAAGTTATGCTAGAAGTAGATCTTCCTCTAGTTCACAATCCGGGTCAAGGTCGCCGAGTCCGAAGCATGGAAAAGGAAAATCGCGCGCAAAGAGCCGCCGCTCTAAATCATCATCACGGTCTTCGCGCTCGTCCCAGAGATCGAGGTCCCACTCGAAAAGGCGCAGAAATAAGTCTAGCTCTAAGCACCGATCGCGGTCGAAGAGTCGTTCGAAACGGCGCTCGATAAGCAAGAGCAGGTCGCCCTCTCGGCGGCGCTCCGTGTCTCGCGGCAGGAAGCGCACGCGAAGCCCGCGCTCCTCCAAGTCGCGCTCGCGCTCCAAGAGCTCGCATTCCGGCAGCCGCAGCCACAGCGGCACGCCCAGCGAGGAGCGCCGCGGGCAGTTCACTGTCGCCGACCGCAAGCGCTTCTGGAAACTTCACCGCTCTCGTCAGGAAGAGAAGCGCAGAGAAAAGGTCGAGTCCCCGCCTAAAGAGGTCAAACCTCCGCCCGGGGCTGTGGAGCCGGCCGCTGTCGACGATATAGAATACGGCGACCCTCCTGAAGTAGAAGGCCCGAACTTTGCCGAATTACTGCCCCCGGCCTCCCACCTAGCGCTCGCCTCCTCCTCCCGGGCGAAACCCGGCCCGATTCCGATTAAAAACGACGGCAGCTTCTTGGAAATGTTCAAGAAGATGCAGGAAGAGACTAAAAAGATTGAGGAGAAAAAGCCTGAGATCAAGAAGCCCGTACTGCCGTTTATCGGGAAGAGGCGCGGCGGCCGCGTGCTCAAGACTGGTTTAGTGAAAAAGGCAAAGGCTATAGAGGAGCAGCTGGCCGATAACGCGCCTAAGGACGCTTGGTCTCTCTACATGCAGGAAGTCAAAAAATACAGGGAAACTTCCTGCGAGGAGGAGCGCAAAACCAGACCTCTCGTTAAATAATGTAGCAGTAAACATAGTGTTAATGTTGTCTGTCTAGTGTATACTCTAGATTTTCTGACATAAATATAGTTTATTCATTAAAGTATTTTAAATGGGTCTAAGAGCGTATGCTTGCTGGCTATCTTATATAGTTGAAGTAAATTATGTTTTTTGTTTTATTAACACTGAAAATGTAATACACTGGCTTTGTAACTTGTTCATGGTAGGCGGGGTTTTCAAAAAAGTTTTGCTTTGGCATATTTGACTCAATGCTGTGTATAGGAGGAAAATTGTTGTGAAAAAGTTGTGTTTGAGGAGACAACGGGCCTATTTGAAATACTATAAAGCTAGCCTTTTGTGTATGAACTAGTATTAAGATTTTTATTGTGACAGCGGTGTATTGTGTTACATTTTCCGACTCATTTTTATTGTATTCTATCTATCGTCATGTTTACTCAGCTAACATTTATTTTCTACTGTTAAACAGGATTTAAGAATAAAGGATTTCGAAAATGAATTGTGTTGTTTCTTTGCAGCAAAATGCCTGAGATGATCAAATCGCCCGCCGAAATCAAGACCGCGCCGTTTGACCCGCGGTTCCCTAACACGAACCAGACTAAGTAAGTGTTCTCAGACTCCATAGCAGCACCAGCACCAGAGCGACGCGGAGGGTGCACGCTTCGGTGCTTCACTGCGCGTGCGCGCCCGCAAGCCTTGCCTTGCTAATGCTAACACAATAGCGAGCGGCTGTTGGATGCGGTTTACTGTACGACATGTAATTTTATTGTAATTGGCAAGTTTATTGGCTAAAAATATTATTATTATGTATTATGCATTACGTATTTTTTTCTTTTGACAATCGAGAAAAAAGTACATGGGCGACCGAGCTTCGCTCGGGTTAAAACTCGATAATAAGCGTTTTCCCAGAAATAACCAAATTTCATCGAAATCGTTGGAGCCGTTTCCGAGATCCCCGCAATATAATTATATGTAAGTATATACCTACAAGAATGGTATTAGATAGATTAAATTCAAATCAATTTATTAAGTAAATAGGCCGCAATAATGGGCACATTTACACGTATTTTTTTAAACTACCAGCGCTTTCGGAAAGACCATCATTGCCAAAAATAATGCGCCGCAAGAAACTTGGCAGTCTTTTTTTTTTCAAAACAAAACTACTAAAAAACTACAGTATAAAATTAAGTACAAGAAAATAATAATAATAATACAGGGATGTATGGGGTCCCTTAGTTACAAAACTGAAACTAGGGTGCGCATTTTTTCACATAACTTTTTAAGTCCTTTTGAAGTCGGAAAAATTTTCTCATACTATTTTACATCATAATGATCACTCTTCATATATTTTTTTATACTAACGACCGAAATTCATAATCATCGGAATGCATAATATAACTATTCATACACCTTGTTCATACCTACCTACATATTTTTTCGTTTAAATTGACCAAAGAAAAAAATAAATGTCCAATATTATTTACTGATAGATAGTCTGACATACTAAGTAAATTTGTTTAGGGAACTAGCCCATTGCCAGGGCGTGGTACATTCCAAGGTAAATACAAATGGGAGTGGTAAAACCAAGCCACATCAGACCTGTCTGAGGCCGGAGGCCTTATTGGCTAACGTTGCTGACGCTTGCGGTCGTAATCAAATGACAGTTTATGTATGCGGAATCTGTCATTTGATTGCGATCGCGAGCGTCAGAAGCGTTAGGCAATACGGCCTCAGGTCTATATTGGAATCCATATATTTTGTCCTAATTTCAAAATCCATAACAACTTTTGCCATAATGTAAATGCCATACTATTTTTGTCCTAATTTTGAGTCTCAATTCTAACCTAACCTACTTTTCAGGCTGCGGTTCGTTTCTGATGGGGTTGTAGTTCACCTAACCGACTTTTCACGCTGCGGTTCGTTTCTATAGCGGTCGCAGTTCTAACCTAACCTACTTTTCTGGCTGCGGTTTGTTCCTGTAGGAGTCTCAGTTATAACCTAACCTAACTAACTTTTCTGGTACCGGTTCGTCACTGTTGGGGTCTCAGTTCTAACCTAATCTACTTTTCTAGCTCGCAAGTCGCTGTTTGCCAACAAGTGCTCTGTTATGGCATTCAATATTATGGATTTTAGTATTATTACTCGTAAGTTTTATGTCTTACTATATTAGTACAAACATATTAGGGATTTAGGGGCTGTTTCACCATCCATTGATTAGTGTTAACTGACGGTTAAATGTGATGCCGTCTCCGTCTATTCGAACAAAATAAATAGAGACGGCATCACATTTAACCGTCCGTTAACACTAATCAATGGATGGTGAAACAGCCCCTTAGAGTATTAGGACATGTGATATTATGGCTTATGATTATTAGGACATAAGATCATTATGGCAAAAGTATGATATGTCAGAAGTGTTATGGCATTTGAGTTTAGGACAAACGATATTATGGATTACGAAGGAGACCCCTGAGGCCATATTGCCTAATGTTTCTGACGCTCGCGATCGCAATCAAATGACAGTTTTTTTATGCGAAATCTGTGGCCTAAGGTCTTTGGTTCTTTAACAATTTTGTATAGATGCGCTAATCTTGTTACAAAACTGGCTACGTACCTACTAATCCCTTTCCTTTAGAAGCAATCGAGTAGTATATGGGAATATTTCCGGGATACCTAAATTTCAGAAAGAAATGTGGTAGCACCTCGTGAGTTTTTCTCAATTTATCTGTAAAATTCCATTTGAAATTTTCCATGAACTTACGACGAAGGAAAACATGAGGAACCTGCGAATAAATTCAATGGTGTGCGTGTAGTTCCTACGCGGGCCCATTGCGGATTGGGAACTAGAAATAGAGGCTATCTATAGTACCTAACTCCTAAGAAATGTGGCATACCTACTATAACTTCTCGTGTTTCGTTGCGTGAGCATAACAGATGAGCGTGAGCCGCCAATAGCACAATACGAATTCAACGCTAAGAACTGCTACTTTACAAGTAAATCATATTTGCCGTAGAACGTCCATAAGACATAGGCCTGCCCGATACAATGAGGGCTATCGTTTTTTGTCTCACTAGATGGCGCACTGTTGCGCGAGGTTTTTAAGTATGGCTTTCAAAGTCTGTTATTACGGGCGTGAAAACAAAGTTTAGATTAAAATAATATTTAATACACCTTAAAACCGTACCATAAAAATATCGAGCATGCCACAGTGTTCCATAGTCCCCGTTTTGTCGGAAAAAGGGAGGACAAAGGTTACCGAAACTGTCTCAAAACACAGACATTCATTGCCCCGGAACGCATATTTGCCATAATTAATTTCAGATATTGCAAAATATTCACAAAATTATTGTAATTATAAATAAACCCGCGTAGCTCACCCAAAAACTATGAGATTTGACATTTCGGAGACCTCACGCTACACTAGCGCCTCTAGTGGCGAATTCATACGCGATAGCCCTCATTGAATAGAATAAGTAGCGTAACTAAACTTGCACCTCCTGTTCTCAGGTATTGTTTCCAGAGCTATCTGGACTTCTACAGATGTCAGAAGGTCCGCGGCGAGAAGTATGAGCCCTGCAACTACTTCAAGCGGGTATTCTCGTCGCTCTGCCCCATCGACTGGGTCGAGAAGTGGGACGGACAACGCGCCGACGGCACTTTCCCTGGCAAGATATAAGTTGTGGGACGGTGAGCCAAGGGTTGAGACAGTGATAACAGGTTTCGTTTCTCGAAGGTTACAAGTCTAATCATATTAGTGTTTTGTCTCTTAAATTGAATGAGGAAATGAGACAAAGCACTAATATTATTAGACTCATTTGCTTCAAGAAATGAGCCCCAGGGCTAACGAAACTTAAAGAGTTTTGGATGGCTTGATGTCACTTGTCCTCTTACCTTTGGCTCAGCGATAGCTATATTTTATAGGAACTGTCATATTACCATCTATATGTGTGATTAGTCGTGCCGGCTGTTAATTTATGTTAATGCGACTTAGGTCAATGATTTAGTAAATAAAACACGTTAAACAGTAATATGGTTTGATTGTTTTATCCTTATAGGAAAATAGTTTACTTCATTGATTGTTTGAAACCCGCTTTTGAGAGGTATTTCCTCTTTCCTGTGCAGCAAGTGTGCAGCCCTGGATTTGGGAGTGAGTCGGAGTGCTTGCATTGGCGGTACTTCTAAGGGACCTCTAAATTTCGTTTGGTACCTAGTCTTTTTTGGTATAGGCAAATGAAGAAAAGAAAGAAAGAAAAAAATGTGTATAAAATAACAAACACAAATTGCGAAAGGGCGCTCAAATCTTTTCTCAAATTCACTTTTGCCTCAGTTCGGAAATTTCGTAGATCTGGCACTGCTGTTACAAGGCTGTTACTGATGGGAACCGAGTTGCAGTGACGTAGCTTGTGGGTAGGTATCATCCCGTATCACCCGCTCGGGGCGGAAGAAAAATTTGCCGCCTTTATTTAGGTTTTAAAAAACTAAGATGTCATTATTGTACAAAGGGAGGGGAATAACAATAATAACTCCACGATTTTGTCATAGTTTGGTCACAGTATAAATAATAGAGAAAATATTCGTGCTCACATCAGTCCGAATCGAAGGTGCGATAACTGTGAAACATATAATTATAATTATCTAGATATTATTCAGTATATTTATTTTGAAATTAAAAAAAAATGCCGCCCCTCCCTCACAAAATTGCCGCCCGGGGCGGACCAGAAACGGAATCGGAACCGGAGCCTGAGTGATAAGGTCGACGAGATGTTAAGGCCTTGTTCGCACTACGAGTAAACCGCCGCGGTTTTTAACCGCGTGACTGTGTGAACCAGTAAACTAATGCAAGCGGCCGCACTGGCGGTTTCAAGTTTACTTGTATAAAAAAGTCGTGCGGTTAAAAACCGCGGCGGTTTAGCCGTAGTGCGGCCTCGGCCTAAGGGTAGCTCTACTAAACCTGAGGGTTTATTGCGTAACGTTTCTAACACTCGCGATCACAATCAAATGAGTTTTCGCATACAAAAACTGTCATTAAATTGTGTTAGCGAGTGTCAGAAACGTTATTATAGCTTTCTGTTTGTTTTTGATGTACGCCGCTCATGTCCAGTCGCCGCGGTAAGCTTGACATCCAATATACTTAACTTCCGTTACTTTGGAACCGGAACCGAAACGGATGTTTAATATCAAACGGAAGTTCCGACTTAACGGAAACGGAATCGGTGCTCCGCAACATCCCTGCTTTCAAAGCGCAAGGCCGTAGGTTGTGGCCCCCGTCGCCTCAGCCAATACCTAAATTGAAAGACAGATTACCAATAAAAGTTTATTCAAAATAGTTTGCGATCAGCCATCATATGGGGCCGGGGAAGGCGCCCTTTTCCCGCAGCTCGTCCCAGTGCTCGATCCAGTAGTTGGGGCAGATGGTCTCGAAGTAGCGCTTGAAGATCTTGCAGTCGTCACTCTCCTCGCCCAGGAGGCGCTTGCATTTATAGAAGTCGCAATAGTTGGTGTAACATGCCCTACAACGACAATCATTTATTAATATAAATGATATTAACAAGACCAAAAAGATGCAACCAACCGATTTTCTAATGCTAGCTTTCAGGCACAACAGCTTCTAAATTAGCTCATAGTAAATGAGAAACAAATAAACAAAGGGCGGTTTGTTACGAACGCTACGTGCCTGCGGATCTCTAGTCGAGCAGCATCGCAATCCATCTGAATATGCTGACTCTGCGCTGACTCTGCTCACGTTCGGCTCCGTGCGTGACTGAATGCGTGAAGCGCTGACCACGTACCATACAGCAGCGGCGAACATGAACCTCCGCGAGTCAGTCATTGAGGGCTATCGAATTCGCCGCTAGAGGCGCTAGTGTAGCGTGAAGTCTCCGAAATGTCAAATCTCAGTTTTTGGGTGAGCTACGCGGGTTTATTTATAATTAGAATAATTTTGACAATATTTTGCGTTACCTGAAATTAATTATGGCAATTATGCGTTACGGGGCAATGAATGTCTGTGTTTTGAGACAGTTTTGTCTTTCGGAAACTTTTTTCCTCCCTTTTTTTCCGAACAAAACGGGACTACGCAACACTGTGGTTGCTCGCTACGGTTTTAAGGTGTATTTTAATCTAAACTGTTTGCACGCCCGTAATAACAGACTTAGAAAGCCACACTTAAAAACCTCACGCAACAGTGCCGCCATCTAGAAAGACAAAAAACGATAGCCCTCATTGCTAGCATCGCATTGGCTCAGGCTCTTAGGTTAAGTTAGGCTTAAGAACTTTTTAATGTAATTTTTATATATTAAATAAATTTTATTCCATCTAATTGGGTTTTTGGACTCTTCGCCTTCAACTTCGATATTTGGTTTATTTTTCTCTGTTTATTATGTTCGATTAAACAGAGACGACATCATAAATATAAAATAATAGGAACTCGACACATCCAGTGGTGGAACTGGGGCTATTTCGGGTGACTCAGCATTTTGTTTTTTTTTTAAGATTCATTTTTGGGCCACTTATAGGGTTCCGTAGCCAAAGCCCATTTCGCCATTTACCTACTTTGAATAATTGGAACATTTCTTGTACCTACTCTAATTAAAATAGTGCTTTTACTTACTTAGTTTGATTTTGAAATGGGAACCGTGGATCAATACGTAACGTTCTAAATTCCGAATCACACATTTTGATTTGTTAAAATGAATATAAATATTTTTGCCGTGACCAAAACCCAAAATTGATTTACAAAATTGGCATGCAGCTACGTGACATCATGACTGCATAACAAATGAAATTCACTGCGCAAAAACTACACGGCTGTTTACGAAACAAACTTATTGGTGTTTTGGAAAAGGTTTTATTTAATACGCTACTAGGTACATAAGTACTACACGACTCGTGGATTTAATGTCATTCGGTGCGAATGGAAAATCATCCAATTGACCATTTTGAATTTGGACCAGAATGAATATCACCCAAAGTGAATTGTGGGCCAATAAACTTTTTTACCGACACTAATCTGTCCGCGACATTTTTCAAACAATTGCAGATTTTTGTAAGTAAACATGTTTTTTCTGTAATTTAATAGATGGTGTACATGAATACATACCATCCTACGTAAGTTCAACCTATTAAACCGTGAAATATCTTGTTGGAAATACAATTTTTTGGTAACGCCAGAGACAATTTTGGTAACGCAAGAAACGCCCAAAGTGTCGGTAAAATAGTTGATTGGCCCTTGTGTCAAAAAGTAGGTAACTGCTGAAAAATACAACTAAATTTATTTTTGCTGTAAATTAATTAAACCCAAATGGAATATTGTCCATTATAAATTAGGAGCAAAATTAAAAAAAAAAAGTGAATGTTGTCTAAATCAAGTCATAACTTAATATTTAGGCCCGAAACAAATGATTGAGTGTACGGCTTGTACGTAAATACAAGTGGTCGTTTTTTTGTCGGTGTATACATCAAATTGTTAATTTTTTCATGAGACAAGATTCCATTTTCGACGATAGGTATTCCGGATGGACAATTTTCCATGTTGATATATCTATTTCAAATTGTCATTTTTCTGCTTTGACGTACAATTTCGAGTAGTCCATTTTTCATTTGCACCAAATGACATTAAATCGATTCGATTTAGAGACTAATTTATATTACACTAATGCCCTAAAATTCTAACTAGTCCGTGAGGAAAAATGATGACCATAAAGCCAGTTAACTTTCCGCGTGACGTCACGGGCCTCCACTGCCGAACTTTCACGCGCTTCAACTTTGTCATTTTTTGTTTGATTGACATAAGAAAAAATATGAGTCCAAAAGCTTTTTTTATGACTAAATAAATAGAATATTTTTACCCAAGAACCTACCTAATTTAAATAAATAGTAGATTGTAAAACGAGAGCATAAAAGGAGCCATTTTACCTGAGGCGTTCATATAGCCACCCGAGCCGGTACGGCGAGGGTGGATAGACACGTCGAGGGGAAAATGGGTTTAATTCTCGAGTTTTACACTATGCTTTTCACTTCGATTGAGAGGAAAAAAAACATCAACAGTGGAAACAATTGTTTACCTACTTACAAAGTACCTTTTATTTTTGACGCATTTTTTTATATAATTATAAATTTTTAGTTTTATTTATTTATTTTGATTGATTTTTAGTTTTACATAAAATAAAAAATATTAAAAAAATATATAGAAACTTAGTTTGTGGGTGTTGACACATATTATAATTACCTTGGTCTTAGACGAAGATTCTACTTTATGCACTAGACTCTACTTTATGATCCAGCATAAAAACCAAATTTACGAGCATGAGAAGTGAAAATAAAATTTTATTTCTTTATTTGGAAAATCCCCAAGCCACTTTCGCGTATTGCCAACCGTACAAGAAGAAATAGCCCTGGATGTGTGTTTTGGACCGAATATTCTATAATAGAAAATTTATATACTAAGCCCTACCGCACATTGGGGTTTTAAGAAACTATAAAATATTGATACAATGAAATAAATAAATAACTATCACGACGATTAGTCGTGGCCACGGCAGCTGAAATATGGCCGAAACGTCGAGGTGATTCTAGTATCATTTTACGGAGTTCCCGGAAGCAGCGTAGCGGTAGCTCAAAGTATAAATACCTAAATAACCTAAAACAATATCTACAAGGAAACTTCCATCAGTATTTTACATTTTATTTAATTTAACAAATTTAATAAGCCTTTGAAAATGCCCAAATGATTCAGACTATATACAAGTTGTAAGTAGGTACCTTTCACAAAGGGAGCAGTTTTAATTTATAATCGTCGGAAATATCTGCATGTGCACCTGACTACTTTGTGGTTATCAAATATGCGTAAAGTCAATATTTTTTATTACCTTAAGAGGGCAGAATACTATTTCAATTATAGTATAAATCTTCCCAGACGAATTTTTCGCTTCGAGCCCTTATCTTTCAAACAAAGGGCATTGTCTCTATTATCGCAAAGCCGCTAGCTACCGAGTTAGCACGTGCCACTAGAAAATTCATATTGAAAAACTGTTAATATTGAAAAAAAAAAAATAAAAAATATAAGTGCCGTATTGCCTCGGGGTGGTCTATCGTCCTACACTACCAAAACGTAATATCTAGAATATCAGTGACATTAAATTTGAACCTTAATACTATGACGATACCGTTTGTTTTTAAATATGAATGTTGTAGTGGCACGTGCTAACTCGGTAGCTAGCGGCTATGCGATAATAGAGTTGTTTGAAAGATAAGGGCTCAAAGCGAAAAATTCACCTGGGAAGATTTATACTATACTCGCAGCACTTTCGCCGGAATTAAGCTGTGTTTGCACCAGAGATGTGCGAGGAAAGTGCTTTTCATGTATCAATAGAAACGATTTATTTACCTATTGAACCTATTCTCGCTCCGGTTTCTACTAGAGATGTGCAGTGCCCTTAGTGTAAGCTTTCGGTTACAAAATACGCCTCGATCGCGTTTATTTTAAAACACGCGAACCGCGATGTTTGTGTTTCGTAACGACGCGATCGTGACGTATTTTGTTACCGAAAACTTACACTAAGGGTACTGTTCGAGGATAGGTAAATGAAGCATTTCTGTTGGTGCATGAAAAACATTCCTTACAACACATCTTCGCACATCTTTAGTGGAAACGAACGCAGCCGAAATTAGGTGACAATACAATAATCTGGCAGGGTAAACCTACTCTTGTTTCTACGGCAGGCGAAAAAACGTACTATGGGCGACCTTTCGCATATATCTCTCAATGTTATTCTAATCTAAAACATGATACAACAAGTTATATTGTCTTGAGTGACCACTAGCAGCTATTATGTGCGTTATAACACAATTAAAACACTTACTAGATGCTTAAAATCAATTACCAGAAAAAGAGCGTATCTTCACGACACTTACTTCCTTTTGCTGAGAAGCGCAGTTTTTCGGCAATAACTCAAAAACGGTATATCCGATCATGTTGAAACCAATTTTCGTTGAAATTATTTATTAAGCGTTATTATGTAGCGTCCATATTTTTTGCAATATAGAGGGGGGGAAGGGAGACACCATTTTTGCTACTTTGGGAGCGATTATTTCCGGAAATCTTCACTTAATCAAAAAAGTTTTTGAGAAACCTTACTATCTTTTCAAAAGACCTGTCGAACTATGTGCCACACGTTGATACGAGTTAAAAATTTTTTTTTTCAATTTCTGTCACGTGTATGGAGTGCCCCGGGCCCCCTATAAATATTTATTTTTGTAATTTAACTACAAAACTAAATAGCGGCTTTGACAAGACATCTGTACTCCAAATTTCATTGATATACGTATTGTAGTTTTCGAGTAAAATGTCTGTGACATACGGACGGACGGACAGACAGACACAGACGGACTTGACGAAACTATAAGGGTTCCGTTTTTGCCCTTTTGGCTCCGGAACCCTAAAAAGTGCATCCGACAAAATAATATATACTTATACTTATGTTTTTTCGCCTGTCGTAGAAACAGAGCAAGGATAGTCCGACTAGAATCGTCTCCGTAAGACGGAACTCATCAAAATGAAATTTGTAACAAACTTTTCTGTACTGAATCAATTACTTTGCTCACCCGCGAGCTTTTGACAGCTACGTTTAAGCAAGAAATGCGTGTTCATGCAGTTCCCCCACCTCCGTACTGTAAGAACACACAAATCACACAAACCCATCTATCACCTTCTACTCCACCAGTTGTCGTATTGCCCGACGTCTCTGAGGCTCGCATTTGTCATTTGATTTAGATTGCGACCGCCAGAAACGTTAGTCAATATGGCCTCAGATCTCAACTTCAGAGCAACACAACCGTTCACTATGCGGGAAACAATAATGTACAACTCGGAATGTACGCGGAATGGTCGCGTATTATCAGGGCGTACAAAATATTGCGCGCGCTGTAATGTACGTAGTGATAATCTGAATCCAATCGATTCGAATGAATAGACATTTTGCGCCGCGGATCGAGCGAGCGCAGTGAGCGAGATCGATATAGTCGGAGCAGATCCGACCCGGCCGGGTTAGGTCGAAGGGCGAGGGGAGGGCGTCGCTCTCGCCCTTCGTTAGGTTTTTTTAATTATTTCAATCACGGAAATCGTAAGGCATGACAATCGGAAGACATAATGCTTCGGATTATCACATCGTACATTATTGCGCGTACATTATTGGTTCTCTGCTAGTTCGGTACGGGGTGATAATGCACGACATGATAATTCGTGCACGTAAGCACGGATTATCAGGCCGTGCATTATTTATGCGTGCATTAACAAGCCGTACATTAACTACACCCCACTATGCTACCAGATGTTAGACTAGAGTCTACCATAAGGTCGCGGGTTAGCAAAATAATTGTTTAAGTTCATTGACATGGACCTGCGCAAAACACCTGATTCCATAAACGATTTAACAACCTATTTTTACGTTTTCGGAACAGCTCCCTCATAAACCCCATGGTCCTTGGCAGGCGGATGCGAGTTCAGTGTATGGAGTGGTTGGAGAGGCTGAGCGTGGCGTACTGCTGCTGCCGGTGCAGGATGCCGAGACACTGCAGCAGGCACTGCATGCTGGCCGCTGACGTCGCCTGCAACAGTACGGGCCTGTTTCACCATCACCACCCACTGATTCATTTTATTTGACGGATAAATGTGATGCCGTCTCCGTCTATTCGAACGAAACAAACAGAGACGGCATAACGTTTATCCGTCAAACAGTGGTGATCGGGGTAGCACTGCTACAGCCGAGGGAACTGGATCACGGAACCAGAGTCCAATACAGTGAGGCGGAAGGGGCGGCCAACAATGGCCCAAGGGTTCCCTGGTTGGTACGCTATTCAGGGCGGCGACAACGAAATTCGAAAATCGAAGTTCATATCTTGCCGTCTCGCTGACGCTAATATTTAATACGAGACAGAGGGACGGTATGATACGAATTTTGAATTTCGTAGTAGCCCCGTAGCGTAGCGTAGTAGTTTCTTAGACGGTATAGATAGCGCATGTCCACAATGGATAGTGCAAAAATCAAAACGTTTATTCTGTAAGGCTGCAAAGGGCTCTAACACGTCACTTTTTAAGTTTACGTAGTCTTAAGCCCAGCATTTGCAAGAAAAATTGTGCAAGTTGCATTACATTGCGGCACTCGATTGACCACTACAAACTCGTTGGCTTCACGGCCTCGCAATGTAATGCAACTTCCACGATTTTTCTTGCAAGTCTAAACTCAGCTTTACAAGGCATCAGTTTTGCCATATCCGTCTGTCTGTCCAAAGTTTAACTTACAGACTGCTGCCGGTAGAAAGCTGTAATTTTGCATGAGTAATTTATATTTACGGCTTTCTCGCGGTTTCTTTACATAAAACATTACAAAAAGATTTGTTGTGAAAGCATCGACTACCGACGACCAAGACCGACCAGATAGCCAAGTGGTTAGAGAACCTGACTACGAAGCTTGGGATTCGAGGTTCGATCTCCGGCTGGGGCAGATATTTGTATGAATAATACTAAAGTTTGTTTTCGAGTCTTGGACGTTTGATATAAGTATGTATTTATCTTTAAAAGTATGTTTATCCGTTGCCAAGTATCCATAATACAAGCTTTGCTTAGTTTGGGACTGTCAATTAGTGTCATTGTCCCACTTTTTTTTTCAAAAACAAGAAGATGTAGGCGTCAACACATAGAAAATGTTCGCTCAATTTAGAAGAAAACCGGCCAAGAGCGTGTGAGCGGACACGCCCAAAATAGGGTTCCGTAGCCATTTCGAAAAAATTATATGCTCGATTTTAATGAAAATTTGCACTTTAAAGTTGAATATTTCGGAAACAAATCACTGAATCGAAAAATCGACTGAGAAAACCTCTAATGGTTTTAAAAGACCTATCCAACGATACCCCACACTATAGGGTTGGATGAGAAAAAAAAAATCACCCCCACTTTACGTCTATAGGAGGTACCCTAAAATTTTTTTACCATTTTGTCGGCAAAATTACAGCTTTCTAGCATTAATAGTCCCTGAGCAAAGTTGCGGACGGACGGACGGACAGACAGACAGACAGACATGGCGAAACTATAAGGGTTCCGTTTTTGCCATTTTGGCTCCGGAACCCTAAAAAATGATTATATGTATTTACCTTCAAAAGGAGTAAGTCAGGGTCCGTGTGGGGGAAAGGCGAGTCAGAGGACTCTATGCACCGCGCGAGCGACGCGTCACTGCAAGACAAAAACAAATCATTCACTTTAATATTGTAGGTACTTGTCGTCAATCTATCAAGGCACTGCATGTTTTGGTAGTACAAGATTACAAATCAAAGATGTATAGCCAGCAACAAAGATATGGATACAACCAAAGTACAAAAAATATGTATACACGACCTTAATGTTCAGGGAATAAAGTCCTGTGTACATATATTTTGGCACTTTGGCTGTATACATATCTTTGTTGCTGACTGTACCTTTTTTTCGCAAACTTGCAATATTTTGAAAGACCTGTCAGATGAAATCCAACACTACGCAGATGAGTATAAAATCATCTCCACTACGTCTAATCTTGTTAACCAACTTCAAAAGGGGTATCGTTCTATAGAGCTTGTGGAAAGACAAAGGATCTCATTTCTCCAGGCAGCGTTTTTTTACAAAATGTTATTCCGAAGATTTATTTTATAATCCCATTGATCTATGAACTTGAAATTTGGTGAACGGAATTTCTGACTGGTATCTGTCTGTGGCTGAGGTGTGGAATTGCACGCCAATGCCTACGGGGGGGAGTTCAAGTAAAACGTAACGCAATTTTTGGAGATTTTTTGATTACATTATAGTATGTACTTCGCACGTTCGGTAGAACAAGGGCATAATTTCACTTTTTACAAATTTTCAAATTTTTCAATTTTTAGACACTACTGAAAGTACGATATGAACGAATTTTTCGTTTTTTAGAGGTCCATTTGACGTTTGTCGTTTGTTTGCGATTGGCTCATTTGAGCAAAGATTCGATTTGTAAGTAGCATTCGAACATGGCGGATGTAGACAATATCTAATTTTGCTATTTCATTTCTGTTTCTTTGGCTAGTTGAAGTATAATTTTGATAGTGTTTTATGCGGCGATTAACCTTAACAGTGAACAGTAATCACAAAATTCTATATTGCTCTTGTGTCTGTCATTTTTTAATGCGCAAGTTGTCTCCGCGTGGTTTCTGGAATTTTACTATCAAGTTGCAAAAACTACAATCACCGTACAACGTCCCTCTCAAAGAGAGTTTACCTTGACACTGGCGAAATTGTCCTATTAATTAGGACAGAAAAGCCATATTTTAAAAGAGAAGAAGAAGAAGAATCATAAGCAAACGTCAAACGAGAAACGGACCTGTCGATACTAACGCCATCTAGCGATATTTCGCCTCTGTGAAAACCCTTATTGCGTTACGTAATACTTGAACGCTCCCAACGCCACACAGTGTGGTACCTGAGTTAGCACGCTTATTCTGCTGCAGCTGGGCATGCCGGGCGCTGAGGCCTGATGCTGCCGGGCGGAGGCGCGCCGTGCACGGCCAGCTGCTCGCGCGGCTGCAGCGGTGGATTAGCGCCCATCGCCTGCAACATTATACCATACTAGCTGTTACCCGCGTGGCTCCATCCGCGTAGATTTTTTTTATGGCTATCCCGCGAGAACTATGCAATTTTACAGGATAAAACTATCCTGTCCTTTTTTTTTATTTGACTGGAAGGCAAACGAGCAAGTGGGTCTCCTGATGGTAAGAGATTACCACTGCCCATAGACACCAGCAACTGCGGATTCACCGGCTGTCTTACTCTCCACGCCGAAACACAACAGTGCAAGCACTGCTGCTTCACGACAGGATTAGCGAGCAAGATGGTGGTAGCAATTCGAGCGGACCTTGCACAAGGTCCTACCACCGTCGTATCTTTGTTTATGCGCTCGACAAACATGTATTTTGTGCCGAATATTCGGTATTCGGCCAAATCACTATTCGTGGCATCTCTAGTATGTAGTCCTGTTACCTTGGTGTGTATCTCGGCGATGGCGCGCAGCCCGTTGACCCACTCCTGGCGCGCGCGCGCGTCGGCGGCGCGCAGCTTGAGCATGTCGCCGGACGCACAGTTGACCGTGAACGTGCGCGAGTCCTCGTCGCTCGGGCATACAACTGCGGCCGCTAGCTGCGCCTGCGCAGTAACAAAGAACTGCTGTCATCCGCATCAGTAGGATTATGTTGTTTAAAACACAAAGCTCCCACTCTTAGAAGACCATAACATCATCATCAGCCAGATGTCTACCGTTGAACAATTAAAACCTTTTTTTTATTTTATTTTTTTATGGAAAATGAGCAAGTGGGTCTCCTGATGGTAAGAGATCACCACCGCCCATAAACATCTGCAACACCAGGGGTATTGCAGATGCGTTGCCAACCTACAGGCCTAAGATGGGATACCTCAAGTGCCAGTAATTTCAACAGCTGTCTCACTCTGCATGCCGAAACACAACAGTGCAAGCACTGCTGCTTCACGGCAGGATTAGCAAGCAAGATGGTGGTAGAAATCCGGGCGGACCTTGCACAAGGTTCTACCACCTGCAAAAAAGCTTAGAAAACGTCCACTAGTTGAGTGGTGAGTGTTACACTCAACTAGTAGACTGTTTTCTAAGCTGAAACTCGAATGAATTCACCAATTCCAATAAATATATTGGAATTCACCAATTCCAATAAATATATTGCCACCAATTCCAATAAATATATTGGAATTGGTGAATTCATTCAAGTTTCAGTTTCGACATGCAGGAATGATAGATCAAGCAAGCCAAGTCAAAGACTTAGGACTGGTTTGGTTGCTTTACATTTGGCAACTTTTTAGAATCTCTAGGGGAGGGGGGGGGCAGCTGGGGCTGGGGCCCTCCCTGCTCCACCTGGCGATGCCTTGACGCTCGCGCAATCGGCGGTCAACCTGGTAGGAGGCCAATTAACACTACATTTTCTGGTTTGTAGTAGAAACTCAAGAACCTTCCTCTCCCAAAGGTTATATCTGTTTTTCTAAAAATGTGGCCTGCCCACTTAGGCAGTCAAGGCAAGGGCACAATCATAAACTTAAATTTTGTTCAAGCTTGGTGGATGACTAATTCTTTGACGAATAATAAATATTATTGAAAGCAACCATTATGTATAAGAATTATAACTTTGTTACTTAGGACCGAGGGTTATTTAAACAATTCCAGTTATGCCTGTACTTCGCAGACCTGTCGTGTCCAAATGTTACATTTATAAATAACGTGCAGTAACAAATAAAAATCAGTTAAACAGGCATATAACTTGTGTAACTTTAGTTATGAATGCATTGAAATAAAGTAATTTATTTCTACTCTGAATTGCGTTTATACTTAAATGATTTCATACGGTTATTGGGAGATAACGTGGGCTCAATTTACCTCTCCGCGGGCAGGCTGTCCAGGCTGGACAGTGTCTCCGGGCCCATCAAACAGGTAGTACGAGAGAACGCCCGTCTCGGGGTCCACAGCAAACCAGCGCTGCTGCCAGCCTTTTACCACGTTCGTGTACTTATACAGCTGCCCGGAGAGGGCCCGTCCTGATCCCACTCCGACGCCTTTCATCATTTTCTTGGTAACCAATATTTACATCGACTTTAGAAAACTTGACACTCCATTGGCTGGCGTTTAGATTTTGCGGTCTTTGTCGTCATTGGGTTTCGAAATTGTTTAGGATGTGATTACTTTTAGTAATTTAAATATGCAGCGCTGTACAAAAAAATGGAGATTAAAATTAAGTTTCAGTGGTGATGATGGTATCCGCTTTGAAACATTAATGTTTTTAAAAGCTCATTGCGTAGTTTGTGAGTCGGTACTCATACAAACAAAACGCTTTTTGACAGCAGCAATAATGACATCACCGTGACATCTCCTGACATATCCCAGTTTGTTTGTTCGACCAAAGAGTATATAACACTACGTTTAAGAGTCGGAATCCATACAAAAACATACACGATTGTAGTATGAATTCAGTGTCTTTTTGGTGCCAATATTGTTAAACGAACTGCACAGACTAAACAGGGCCGAAAAGTCACATTGACAAGTAGTGTTGTTAGGAACAGTCGATATTATCGATATTGTAACAGCATAGTGTTGTGCTTTTTTATCGATATATTGTCAAAAAACGGCACGTAGTGGTGCGCTTTTTATTAATTAAATGATCGAATTAAAAGAAAAAAAAAGTTGTTTTTCTTAATAATAATTTATTTTCATGTCATGGATCTGTTTTTTTACATAGGTAAATACAGTTTCACGTTACACAAGTATTGTATTGTAGTATTGTATTGTCCGTTTTGCACTGCACAGCACTTGTGGAAGGCTGTGCATGTAAATATTCCACACTGGCAACTCCAAGCTGACCTGAAACAAAGTTAAATTTAGCCAGTAGCTTACACTAACTAATGCAAGATAAAATAAAATTGGTACGCACAAACCAATTTTGTCATATTGCAGGTCAATGACCTATGTTTACCTAGACAACTTTCTTACAATTTCTTGCCTTATTGTCAATATGTCTTTACTTGTCAAATGAATGAAATGAAATGTAAGGTGATCTGGAAGTTGAAAATACATAATTTTGTATACCTCTGATAAACAATCTACTTGCCATGCCAAATGTATGTAATTAATTCTGTAGTTTTTACCCGATTCTGGTGAAGCCAAAAGGAGGATTATATTTTGACCTGTATGTATGCATATCCATTTCTATCTCCTCTAACTACTAAGCAGCTCAACCTATTTTTAACCCCTAACGCAAAAGAGGAGTGTTATTACATGAGTGTACCATAACACAGACAATACAGAAAAATGGTCAAGTGCGAGTTGGACTCGTACATGAAAGGTTCCGTAAACAGTTCAATAAAAGTTTTTTCTGAAAATTCATCTAATATAAGTTTTTTTTTTGCTGACTGTACTATATGCCCCTGGTTACCAAAGTACTCGTCAAGACGACAAACGAGTCCAAACTCGATGCAGTTGTGTTGTTATCACAGTGTTTCCTATGGTCACCCGCTAGCTTTATCAGATCAACTCTAAAATTCTAAATTATGCTATAAGGTATAGATTTTTATCAGTGATAGCTTACCTGTTGTATTGTCAGTTTTAGAGAAAATGATGAAACAATACAGGACAGAGATGCAAGCAAAGTGAATTCAAACACTGATGTTGGATTTGATGATAATTCTGAATTATTAGATTTTGATTTAAACGAAACAGTTGAGAATGTTAGAGCAGACTCACCTTCTCTACTTGGTAAGTAATAAATACTAATAAACTGTATCTTGTAAAAATATACAAACCATATCCACCCTGCAGGCTTTGTCAATGTTACAAGAATGAAGTCAGCAAAAAGTCCTTATCAATAAATTTACAAAAAAAACAAACAATATGCTTCATCAAGACCATGTACAAATATAATCATTGTAGAGAAATCAAATGTAAACACATTATTATCAACTATTTTTTACAACTTAAAATTCCAGATAAAGAACAGGAAGCAACAGACAATCAACCAACAGCTAATCCTGAAGCAAGCCCCAACACCACCATAGAAGAACCTGTAGCAGATGCCCCACAGCCAAACACAAATGACCCTGATCAGCCACACTCACCTACACCCAAGAGAAGTCATAGTCCTGAAGGAAAACAGATGATGAGGGTGCTAAGAAAATTAAAACTGAACCAGTAGATGTTAAAGATGAACCCAGTTATTAAAGATGAAACCAGTTGTTAATGCTGAACCAGTTGTTAAACAGGAGCCTGATGATGTGAAGGCTGGACCTAGCAATGATCAAGCTGTAAGTTGATAGGGTTTTGTATAACATTTTACTCACTCTACAAAACTAAAATGTAGATTGTCACTCGCTATATGAACAGATGACTCACATCTTTAATCGAGTTTAGCATGACATGTTGATGAAAACGTGGGTAGTTGTGTGGTGGTATTAGTTTCAAGTCAATATGAATTT